>NC_080164.1:175622459-175736757 GCF_950295315.1 Erinaceus europaeus
TGGAGCCCGAGGCCAACATGCAAGAGCCTGAGGCCAGCCCACAGGAGCCGGCTCTCCACCGCGTGACGCAGGGCACTGGACGCGTGATCCCTCCACACTGCTCGGCCACTGCGAACAGGGCAGCAGACATGGCAGGGCCATGGGGCAGGGCCGCGGCGGCCCATCATGGCCGCCACCCCTGGGCACCTAGGCTTACGCCTTCTGCAAAGCTGGCCTGCCTGCCCTCTTTCTATGAATTCTGGAACCATCCCGGGCCTCCCGGACCCCCGGGCTCCCTGCCGAAACTGGGCACACGAGATGTCCAGCCGCCGGTCCGGTCTGAAGGCAGACAAGCTGGAGTATGCAGAGATTTGTGCAGAGATCGCAACCTGCAATTCCTAGAAGTGGAGCTGCGCGGGAAGCCACCTCCGGATGGTGAACCCCCCCCCAACAACTAAGACAGTACAGATTTAAATTCGTGTTTAAAATGACATGTCTTCGTAACAAAGGTTTCTCTCCTCGTGTATTAATGACTATGTTTATGTGTATGTTTAAAGTTTGGTAAACAGTAGCTTTAAGGCTAAATTCTTACTAGTCAAAGTTAAATGAAAAAGGTTTTCAATATAATCCTCATAAAGATAAAAATTAACTTACATTTAAAGTCTGAGGTAAAATTTAGTTAACAATCAATATATTTTAACTAAGTTGGTCTAAACAAAAGGTTAAATAGACTTGTTGATATGTAAAACACTACCTTCTCTATTAGAAATGGTAGATCGCACAATGGCTATGCTAATTATTCTCATGCCTGAGGTTTCCTCTCCGGCCCACACCTAGGGTGTGTCTCCATCTTAAATGGGTGTAACAAAAGGTTAAAAGACGGTTGTTGATATGTAAAAGTCTCAAATTCCTTCTCTATTAGAAATGTTAGATCGTGCAGTAGATATGCTAATAACAAGTTTTGTTTCATAGTAAGTAAGTTGCAGCCAGCTGCCTTTGGGACCCTAGGCCGTTCCCCGCCCCCATGCAAATGCCCGTCGAGGCAAGTAGCCCCCCAGAGGCAAGAAATGTTTTTTTTTTTCAGATATGGCCCCCTCAGGCCTTCCCTTGGCAACATGCTGGTTTTGGTTATATATGTTTCTGTTCACCCCACACCCTTGATACTATAGTCATTTAGTTAAAAAGAAAAGGGGGAATTGTCGTATGCTTTACATTGGCTTGTTCTAGCCCTCCCCCTCCAAGAGAATTGGATGAGTCCTGTTAATTTTGCGGGCCTGCTTGGCCCCGCCCCAAGGGACCCTGGGAGAGGGTTCCGGAGTCCGAGAGTTCCAGAGTTCCCCAGTGACAGAGTTCCTGAGTTCCGGAGTTCGAGAGTGCGAGAGTGCGAGAGTTTCTGAGTTGGAGAGTAAGGGAGAGGGTTCCTGAGTTCGAGAGTGCCAGAGTTAGCCAGAGTTCCTGAGTTCCCCAGTGACCGAGTTCCTGAGTTCCGGAGTTCGAGAGTGCGAGGGTGCGAGAGTTTCTGAGTTCGAGAGTAAGGGAGAGGGTTCCTGAGTTCCAGAGTAAAAGAGAGAGTGCTTGCGCCGCCGCAAAGAGACAGCAGAGTTCTGTTTGGTGATTAGTTTGTCTTAGTTTGTGAATCGTTGTTCCTGAATAAAGAAATACAGCTTCCCTGCCCAGCCGTTGTCTCCGCGTCTCTGTTCACCACCGTGAAGCTAGCCCGCCCGGCAAGAGCCTCAGAAATTTTAACAACAGCCACGCGTGTTTGTACTCACGGGTGACTTACTGGGTTCCTGTGGTCATTCTAGTCCTGTCTTGTTTCGGTCCCGGGTGGTCTCCTTTGGTATTCCTAGTTGATCCGGGAGAGGAGAGGAGAGGAGAGAAAGCGATCTGCTGCTCGTAGCTCTGCCTCCGGAAGTCTGATGTCTGTTTGTACCCAGTAAATATATAAAGGGTTCTTGTGAATTATCCTTTAGGGGACCCACAGGCATCAGCAAAGAATGAGAGGACACCAGAGCATCACTGTGGCTCCAGCAAAGCTTCAGGTCAACCTCAGTTTTGAGGGGCCAACTGCACCACCCCGGGATCACCAGCAACAACCTTAAAATATCTGTGGATTTGTTCAGGAAAGTCAGCAGGCTGGTTGGACTCTAGATGAAGAAATTATCATTTATCACCAAATAGCGGATACAACTGTTTACATCATGGTGACTCCTTGGTCAGATGCCTTCACAGGTGAGTCCTGGAAATTCACCTCTCCATAGCCCTCCCTAACTAAGAAAAGACAAACACAGGCTGGGGGTGTGGATCGACCTGCCAACACCCATGTCTAGTGGAGAAGCAAATTCAGAAGCCAGACTTCCACCTATTGTACCCCATGAGAATTTTGGTCTGTACTCCCAGAGGGGTGAATGTTAGTCGATGATAACGTGAGGGCTCTGAACTTCAATTCCAACAAAACCCAGGAGAGTGGAGAAGAAATATGAATAAATAAATAAATAGTTGAGGGCGGGGTGACAGCATAATGGTTATGCAAAACAGACTTTCATGCCTGAGGCTCTTAAGTCCCAGGTTCAATCCCCTGCACCACCATAAGCCAGAGCTGAACAGTGCTCTGGTGTTTCTATGTCTCTCTCTCTCGGAAAAATGGTTAAGTGGAGCGTGGGAGACAGTATCATGGTTATGCAAAGACACTCTTATGCCTGAGGCTCCAATATCCCTGGTTCTATCCAAGGAACCACCGTAAGGCAAAACTGAGCAGTGCTTTAATAAACAAATGAATAAATAAATTGGTGAGGGTAGATGGCATAATGGTTATGCAAACAGACTCTCATGCCTGAGGCTCCCAATTCCCAGGTTCAACTTCCCCACATCCTAGCACACTATAAGCCAGAGCTCATCAGTGATCTGGTAAATATAAGTATGTAAGTAACTAATATAGGGGAAAATAAGATACAAATGCAGGAGGCTCTGAACAAAATGGGCAAATATGCAAAAGGATAGATCATTTTAAAAAGTCAAGCCATATCTGTGTTCTTGGCAGACTATTGCAGTTTTCATGAAAAGATTGGACACAGAGAACTCGTGGTGGGGAGGCCAGGGAAGTTTACCCCTGTCATCTGATAACTGTGTAAGTCAGTGTTACACCACTAAGAAAAAAAATCTAGTTAGCAATTAGTTAGACCCTCCTCTGTGTCTTCTACCTATCATTACAAGATAACTCCTATGTGTGGAATACCTTTTGAGGTTATCACTTTGAGGCTGGGAGGAAACTTATCCAGTGGGGAACACATGTGACAAAGCACAAAGTCAAGGCTCAATCCCCAACATTCTGATAAACCAGAGTTGTGGTTTAAAAATTGGTAAAATTACAAGGAATGTGGTCAGTCCTGAGCTGGGACCTGGCTCCAACCTCAGTTCTGGTTTCCACACCTGAAATGAGATGTTGCTCGCTCCTCCTCAGGAGGACCAAGTCAGTAGTCTCTCTCCCCATGCCTGGACTCACCCTCTTCCTCCCTATTGTCCTGTCTGAACTCACGCCTCCAACAACACGAGGTCTGGAAATCTCTTCCAAAGGCTCTAGAGCAAATGCTTATCTCTCTGAAACCTTATGAGCCAACCCATCACAGAGGGTCCAGTTGCCCCCTCCCACCTCCAATGGCTCCCTGGGGTCCCAGAAGCACCCCATGCTCACCCACCTGTATCCCAGGACTCCCCCTCTGAGAGGCTCTGCTCAGATGGGGCTCTGTGCTGAGGACCAAAGGCTTCTCTCTGCAGAGCAGTTGAGTCTCCTGGATCCTGGACCAAGAAAATAGCAACCGGGGTTGTCTGCTCAGTGTCTGTCTGTTGGAGGGTCCTGCTGCTGGCTTTATAGCCTACAGGGTGTGTCAGTCCCTTCCTCCCACTGATCAGATAACACCTCCCCCTCCAATTTCTGCAAAGATGAATTCCTGATGTGATCAGATAGAGCCTGTTACACCCTACTCTGAGCTAGTGCCCCACCATGTCTAATCTCTTTGTCTAAACTCTCCAGTGTCTGTGTTTAGTTGACTAGATTTTGTCAAACTCTTCACATTGACTTTGATGTACAATAACTGCAAAGGCCTGGTGCTTCTTTAATGTTTTATAAATACTCGCTACCTCTCTAAGCTGGTGTTGAAAGAATCCGCATCTTTGTATTTTAACGTTATTTTATTTATTTATTTAAAGAATTTCATGCCTGAGGTACTGAAGATCCCAGGTTTTTAATATTTAATTTTTTTTTATTTTTGAGAAGATACAGAGACACACACACACACTCACACACACACACACACACACAGAGAGGTTTCCAGCACTGCTTCATAGCTTAGTAAGTTTACACCCCTTCCAGTGGGGACCAGGGATTTGAACCAGGATTCTTGCTAATTGAATACTGTGAACTCAACAAAATCCCCCACCACCATACCTGCTTGATATCTGTTTCCATCCAGTAAATATGTAAAGGGTTCTTGTAAATTATCCTGTAGGGGACCCACAGGCGACAGTAAAGAATGAGAGGACACCAGAGCTTCACTGTGGCTCCTGCACAGCTTCAGATCAGCTTCAGGACCTCAGGTTTGAGGGGCCAACAGTCCACCCACTGCACCACCCCCTGGATCACCAGCAACAACCTTAAAATATCTGTGGATTTGTTCAGTAAAGTCAGCAGGCTGGTTGGACTCTAGATGAAGAAATTAGCACTTATCACCACGTGGCAGATACAACAACCTAGGTGATGGTAGAGTCCTTTGGCAGATGCCCTCATAGGTGAGTCCTGGAAATTCACCTCTCCAGACCCCTCCCTAACTAAGGAAAGACAAACACAAGATGGGGGTGTGGATCGACCTGCCAAAACCCATGTTTAGTGGACAAGCAAATTCAGAAGCCAGACAACCGCCTATTGTACCCCATGAGAATTTTGGTCTGTACTCCCAGAGGGGTGAATGTTAGTCAATGATAACGTGAGGGCTCTGAACTTCAATTCCAACAAAACCCAGGAGAGTGGAGAAGAAATATGAATAAATAAATAAATAGTTGAAGTGGGAGGAAGGACACTAAGAAGTAGAAAGTGTGACTTAGGAAGACAAGAGGGAAAAATGGGCAAGTGGAGTGGGGGAGACAGTATCATGGTTATGCAAAGACACTCTTATGCCTGAGGCTCCAATGTCCCTGTTTCTATCCAAGGAACCACCATAAGCCAAAACTGAGCAGTGCTTTAATAAATAAATGAATAAATTGGTGAGGGTAGCTGGCATAATAGTTATACAAACAGACTCTCATGCCTGAGGCTCCAAATTCCCAGGTTCAACTTCCCCACAATTGAGCACACTATAAGCCAGAGCTCATCAGTGATCTGGTAAATATAAGTAAGTATGTAAGTAAGTAAAATAGGGCAAAATAAGATACAAATGCAGGAGGCTCTGAACAAAATGGGCAAATATATAAAAGGATAGATCATTTAAAAAAAATGCCATATCTGTGTTCTTGGCAGACTATTGTAGTTTTCATGAAAGGATTGGACACAGAGAACTCGTGGTGGGGAGGCCATGGAAGTTTACCCCTGTCATCTGATAACTGTGTAAGTCAGTGTTACACCACTAGGAAAAAAAATCTAGTTAGCAATTAGTTAGACCCTCTGCTGTGTCTTCTACCTATTATTACAAGATTACTCCTATGTATGGAATACCTTTTGAGGTTGTCACTTTGAGGCTGGGAGGAGAATTATCCAGTGGGGAACACAAGTGAGTAAGCACAAAGTCAAGGTTCAATCCCCAACACTCTGATAAACCAGAGTTGTGGTTTAAACATTGGTAAAATTACAAGGAATGTGGTCAGTCTTGAGCTGGGACCTGGCTCCAACCTCAGTTCTAGATTCCACACCTGTAATGAGATGTTGCCCGCACCTCCTCAGGAGGACCAAGTCAGCAGTCTCTCCCCATGCCTGGACTCACCCTCTTCCTCCCCACTGTCCTGTCTGAACCCACCCCTCCACCAACACGAGGTCTGGAAATCTCTTCCAAAGGCTCTAGAGCAAAGCTTGTCTCTCTGAAGCCCTATGAGCCAACCCATCACTGAGGGTCCAGTTACCCCCTCCCACCTCCAATGACTCCCTGGGGTCCTAGCAGCACCCCCTGCTCACCCACCTGTATCCCAGGACTCCCCCTCTGAGAGGCTCTGCTCAGATGGGGCTCTGTGCTGAGGACCAAAGGCTTCTTCTCTCTGCAGAGCAGTTGAGCCTCCTGGATCCTGGACCAAGAAAATAGCAACCGGGGTTGTCTGGTCAGTGTCTGTCTGTTGGAGGCTCCTGCTGGCTTTATAGCCCACAGGGTGTGTCAGTCCCCTCCTCCTCCTCCTGATCAGATCCCATCTCCCTCCAATCCTTGCAAAGATGAGTTCCTGATGTGCTCAGATAAAGCCCCTTATACCCTACTCTGAGCTAGTGCCCCACCCTGTCTAATCTCTTTGTCTAAACTCCCCAGTGTCTGTGTTTAGTTGACTAGATAGTGTCAAACTCTTCACATTGACTTTGATGTAAAATAACTGCAAAGGCCTGGTGCTTCTTTAATGTTTTATAAATACTAGCGACCTCTCTATGCTGGTGTTGGTAGAATCTATATCTTTGGATTTTGAAGGGTTATTTTATTTATTTAAACAATTTCATGCCTGAGTCACTGATGATCCTAGTTTTTAATTTTTTTATTTTTGAGAGATATTCTTGCACACATACACACACACACGAGAGAGAGAGAGAGAGAGAGAGAGAGAGTGAGAGAGAGAGAGGGCCCAACACCAGAGCACAGATCAACTCAGGCTTGCGGTGGTGTAGGGGATTGAACCTGGGACTTATGAGGCATAAGACATTTTATTTTATTAAAATATATTGGGGGAGTCAGGCTGTAGCGCAGCAGGTTAAGCGCAGGTGGCGCAAAGCACAAGGACCGGCATAAGGATCCCGGTTCGAACCCCGGCTCCCCACCTGCAGGGGAGTCGCTTCACAGGTGGTGAAGCAGTTCTGCAGGTGTCTATCTTTCTCTCCTCCTCTCTGTCTTCCCCTCCTCTCTCCATTTCTCTCTGTCCTATCCAACAACGACAACAACAATAATAACCACAACAATAAAACAACAAGGGCAACAAAAGGGAATAAATAAAATAAATATTTAAAAAATAAAAAACAAAAAACAAAATATATTTACGGGGCCTTTCAGAGTTTAGGCTTTGGAGTAACAGCTGCTGAGGCTTTGCTTTCCTTGATCAACTAGAAAAGCAATGAATATCACCGGAAACCTCAAGAAAAGACAACCAGGATCTTTCCAATCTCACCAAGCCACAGATGAGTACAGACAGAAGGGTGGTGAAGGAGAGACTCCCAAGTCTAAAAGGGCATAGTCAGGGATGCATGGTGACAGACTGGCAGCTGAGGCCCACCCCTCTGGATCCAAGTTAAAAAGACGACAGTTGAGGTTTGGGCAGGAGTGCAGCTGGTTAAGTGCCCATAGCATGAAGCACAAGGACTGGTATAAGGATCCAGGTTAGAGACCCTGACTACCCACCTGTCGAGGGGTCTCTTCACAGGCAGTGAAGCATCCTAATCACAGTCACAGGTCCGAGTTCCTTCTCCTCTGGAATCTGCCATTTGTGTCCGGAGCTCAGGAAGCAACTTTGTGAATGAGGGACTGACTTACTGACTTTCTGACTGAGTTCACCTCAGTGTGAGAAGCTGCTTTCTCCTTGCCAGGCTCCTCGGTGAAAACCTCTCAGAAATTTCATCTTTTTTTAGCAGCCCAAATACATCCCTGAGGACCAATTTTAACACATTTCTCTGGGGGCTGAGACTGGTTTCCAAAACTGGTACAGACTCACACTGAGGGCGCTGCAGTCTACCTGGGAATTCTCCTTGCATTTTACTGTAGAGTAGCCTTCTAGACTCCGTTACTTTATAACTATAATAATAATTACTATTATTATTATTACTATGATTTCACCAGAATACTGCACAGCTCTGGTTTATGGTGGTGTGGTGAATTGAACCTGAGGCCTTGGTGCCTCAGGCATGAGAGTTTCTTTGCATAACAATTATGCTATCTGACCCTATCCCTGCCTGCCCTTTGGAATTCTGCATCTCTCTAGGCAATAAACAATTAAAGATAGTAGTAAGTAAAGAGAGCGAGGTAGAGAGATATAGAGAGAGACCACCTGTATTGCCTCACTGCTTATGAAGTTTCTCCTAGCATGTGGGGCTTGAAAGCTTGAACCTGGGTCCTTGTGTACTGGACAATGTGCTCTCTCTAGTGAGTTTGGCACTGCCCAGCTCCCTGGTCCTGGGTCATTTGATGAAGACGGTCTGTTTGGGTGATCCAGGATGACCAAAGTGGCTAGAGCTGTTCTACCTGGGAACATGAACCCATGAACTTAATGTCAGGAACCTGTCTGCCACACTAGTGATGGGCTGGCTCTTCCTCTCATCCATCAGTAAGGAAATACACATTTAAAAAATTCTCACTTCGAGGCTGAGAGTGGGACAACTAATTAAGAGAAAATGTTACCATGAAGAGGGACAAAACTTAATGTCCTCATTTGCAGGGGCTGAAACTTTGTAAGCTGTGAAGCAGTGCTGCAAATCCTTCTCTCTCTCTATTTCTCTCTTTCTCCTGTTTCCCTTGATGTCTCTTTTAAAAACTATTTATTATTTCTATGTATTTATTGAATAGAGAAGCCAGAAATCTGGAGTGAAGGGGAAGATAGGGATGAGAAAGAGAGAGAGAGAGAGAGAGAGAGAGAGAGAGAGAGAGGCCTATTGTTTTAATTCTCCACTCACATATTTCCCTCACTACCAGTGGGGAACAGGGCTTTGAACCAGAATTCTTGCATACTGCATACTGTGCACTCAACCAATTCCCCCACCACCCTGCCTACTTGATGTCCGTCTCCACAGAACAAATATGAAAAGAGTTCTTGTAAATTATCCTGTAGGGGAACCACAGGCATCAGTAAAGAATGAGAGGATACCAGAGCTTCATTGTGGCACCTGCACAGCTTCAGGTCAGCCTCAGGACCTCAGGTCCTGTACCAACCCCTGCATCACCAGCAGCAACTGTAAAATATCTGTGGATTTGTTCAGGAAAGTCAGCAGGCTGGTTGGACTCTAGATAAAGAAATTATCATTTATCACCAAATAGCGGATACAACTGTTTACATCATGGTGACTCCTTGGGCAGATGCCTTCACAGGTGAGTCCTGGAAATTCACCTCTCCAGAGCCCTCCTTAACTAAGAAAAGACAAACACAGGCTGGGGGGGGTGTGGGTCGACCTGCCAAGACCCATGTCTAGTGGAGAAGCAAATTCAGAAGCCAGACTTCCACCTATTGTACCCCATGAGAATTTTGGTCCATACTCCCAGAGGGGTGAATGTTAGTGGATGATAACCTGAGAACTCTGAACTTCAATTCCAACAAAACTCAGGAGGAGAAAGATGAATGAATGAATAAATAAATAAACAAATAAATAAATGGTGGAGGAGGGAGGAAGGACACTCAGTGACTTAGGAAGAGAAGAGGGAAAAATGGGCAAGTGGAGTGGGGGAGACAGCATCATGGTTATGCAAAGACACTCTTATGCCTGAGGCTCCAAAGTCCTTGGTTCAATCCAAGGAAACAGCATAAGACAAAACTGAGCAGTGCTTTCATTAATAAGTGGGAGCATAATGGGCTGGGGTAGATAGCATAAAAATAAATAAATAAATAAATAAGTGGGTGGGGGTAGATGGTATAATGGTTATGCAAACAGACTCTCATGCCTGAGGCTCCAAATTCCCAGGTTCAACTCCCCACCCCACACCTGACCCCACTCTACCCCCAGGCCCCACAATAAGCCAGAGCTGAGCTGTGATTTGGTAAATATAAGTATGTAAGTAAATAAAGTAGGGCAAGTAAAATATAAACGCAGGAGGCTTTGAAAAAAAAAAAAGGGCAAATATATAAAAGGATAGATGGTTTTAAAAGTAGTCAAGCCATATCTGTATCCTTGGGAGACTATTGCAGTTTCCTCGAAGGGACTGACACACAGAACTCTGTGGTGGGAAAGTCATGGAAGTTTACCTCTGTCATCCTATAACTGTGTAAGTCAGTGTCACACCACTAAGAAAAAAAGTCTTAAGTTAGCAATTAGTTAGACCCTCTGATGTGTATTCTATCTATTATTACAAGATGACTCCTATGTATGGAATACCTTTTGAGGTTATTACATTGAGACTGGGAGATCTCTCCAGTGGGGAGCACAAGTGACAAAGCACAAAGTCAAGGTTCAATCCCCAACATTCTCATCAAGCAGAGTTGTGGTTTAAAATTTTGTAAAATTACAATGAATGTGGTCAGTCTTGACCTGGACCTGTCTCCAACCTCAGTCTGGTTTCCACACCTGTAATCAAATGCTACCCGCACCTCCTCAGGAGGACCAAGTCAGCAGTCTCTCTCCCCATGCATGGACTCACCCTCTTCCTCCCTATTGTCCTGTCTGAACCCACCCCTCCAACAACACGAGGTCTGGACATCTCTTCCAAAGGCTCTAGAGAAAATGCTTGTCTCTCTGACCCTGTGAGCCAACCCATCACTGAGGGTCCAGTTGCCCCCTCCCACCTCCATTGGCTGTCTGGGGGTCCCTGCTGCACTCCTTGCTCACCCCCTGTATCCCAGGACTCACCCTCTCAGAGGCTCTGCTCAGCTGGGGCTCTGTGCTGAGGACCAGGGAGGGGCTCCTTCTCTCTGCAGAGCAGGTGAGTTTCCTGAATTCTGGACTGAAGAAAGCAGCAGCTGGTATTGTCTGCTCAGTGTCTGTCTGTCGGAGGCTCCTGCTGGCTTTATAGCCCACAGAGTGGGTCAGTCCCCTCCTCCTCCTGATCAGATCCCACCTCCCTCTAATCCCTGCAAAGCTGATTTCCTGATGTGACTCTGTTCACATTGACTTTGATGTAAAATAACTGCAAAGGCCTGGTGTTTCTTTAAAGTTTTATAAATACTCCCAACCTCTCTATGCTGGTGTTGGTAAAATCTATATCTTTGTATTTTGAAGGGTTATTTTATTTATTTATTTAAACACTTTCCTGCCTGAGGCACTGAAGATCCCAGTTTTTTAATTTTTTTTAATTTTTGAGAGATATGCATAGACACATACACACACACTCACACACACATGAGAGAAAGAGCAATACCAGAGCATAGTTCAACTCTGGCTTGCGATGGTGCAAGGGATTGAACCTGGGACTTAGGAGCCTCAGGCATGAGACATTTTATTTTATAAAAATATATTTACGGGGCCTTTCAGAATTTAGGCTTTGGAATAGCAGCTGCTGAGGCTTTGCTTTCCTTGATCAACTAGAAAAGCAATGAAAATCACCTGAAACCTCAAGAAAAGACAACCAGGATCTTTCCAATCTCACCAAGCCACAGATGAGTACAGACAGAAGGGTGGTGAAGGAGAGAGTCCCAAGTCTAAAAGGGCATAGTCAGGGATGCATGGTGACAGACCGGCAGCTGAGGCCCACCCCTCTGGATCCAAGTTAAAAAAAAAATGACAGTTGGGGTTTGGGCAGGTGTGCAGCAGGTTAAGCGCCCATAGCATGCAGCACAAGGACTGGTATAAGGATCCTGGTTAGAGTCCCTGGCTCCCCACCTACAGGGGGGTCTCTTCACAGGCAGTGAAGCATCCTAATCACAGTCACAGGCCCGAGTTCCTTCTATTCTGGAATCTGCCATTTGTGTCTGGAGCTCAGGAAGCAACTTTGTGAATGACTGACTGACAGACAGACTGACTGACTGAGTTCACCCCAGTGTGAGAAGCTGCTTTCCCCTTGCCGGACTCCTCGGTGAAAACCTCTCAGAACTCTCATCTTTTTTAGCAGCCGAAACACATCCCTGAGGACCAATTTAAGACATTTTCTGGGGACAGGTTTCCAAAGACTGGTACAGACTCACACTGAGGGCGCTGCAGTCTACCTGGGAATTTTCCTTGCATTTTGCTGTAGGGTAGGGTTCTAGAGTTCCTTACTTTATAATAATGATTAGTATTATTTTACCAGAGTACTGCTTAGCTCTGATTTATGGTAGTGCAGTGGAGTGAACCTGCTACCCTGGAGCCTCAAGCATGGGAGTTTCTTTGCATAACCATTAGGCTATCTACTCCCATGTCTCCCTTACTTTTGTCTAGCATATATTTATATTGGAACCTGATTTCTTTCTTTTTTTTTTTTCCGGAACAAAACCCCTAGTGGTTTTCTGACATTTGTTCAGTCCCTCTGGGGGTGGCTGTCAGGGGGAGGGCTGATCCACCAGCGCTACCAGGAAAGGGCTCACGGGGGTGGGGGCAGGCAGCACTGGGCATCAGTGTGTGGGGGTACCTGCTTCTCTATCGCTGTTGTGTTCATATACGGGACCAGGCGGATGGAGAACTTGCCCAGGACCCTGCCTGGGATGACAGTCTTGGCTCCGGGCTCATCAAAGGCTCCCTCGATGCCGTGGATGGAGAGAGACAGGTACCTCCAGAGGTGCATCAGAATCTCCTCTTTGGTATAATACTCCAATTCCATTTCAGGTTCGACTTGTGTTTTCTTTTCTAATCTTGTTTTTCAACTTCGGCCGGAGAGTGAGGTCATCCCATATTCATCCTTCAGTTTCTGACTTGTTTCACTCAACATGATTTTTTCAAGGTCCATCCAAGGTCGGCTGAAAACAGTGAAGTCACCATTTTTTACAGCTGAGTAGTATTCCATTGTGTATATATACCACCACTTGTTCAGCCACTCATCTGTTGTTGGACACCTGGGTTGCTTCCAGGTTTTGGCTATTACAAATTGTGCTGCCAAGAACATATGTGTACACAGATATTTTTGGATGGATGTGTTGGGTTCCTTAGGATATATTCCCAGGAGGGGAATTGCAGAGTCATAGGGTAGGTCCATGTCTAGCCTTCTGAGAGTTCTCCAGACTGTTCTCCACAGAGGTTGGACCAATTGACATTCCCACCAGCAGTGCAGGAGGGTTCCTTTGACCCCACACCCTCTCCAGCATTTGCTGCTGTTACCTTTTCTGATGTATGACATTCTCACAGGAGTGAAGTGATATCTCATTGTTGTCTTGATTTGCATTTCTCTGACAATCAGAGACTTGGAGCATTTTTTCATGTGTTTCTCGGCCTTTTGGATCTCTTCTGTGGTGAATATTCTGTCCAAGTCCTCCCCCCATTTTTGGATGGGGTTATTTGTTGTCTTGTTGTTGAGTCTGGCAAGCTCTTTATATATATTGGTTATTAAACTCTTATCTGATGTATGGCATGTAAAGATCTTCTCCCATTCTGTGAGGGGTCTCTTGATTTGGGTAGTATTTTCTTTTGCTGTGAAGAAGCTTTTTAATTTGATGTAGTCCCATAGGTTTATACTTGCCTTAGTCTTCTTTGTAATTGGATTTGTTTCATTGAAAATGTCTTTAAAATTTATGCGGAAAAAAGTTCTTCCAATATTTTCCTCTAAGTATCTGATAGTTTCTGGTATAACATCCAAATCCTTGATCCACTTGGAATTTACTTTTGTATTTGGTGAAATACAGTGATTCAGTTTCATTCTTCTGCATGTTTCAACCCATTGTTTCCAACACCATTTGTTGAAGAGACTCTGCTTTCCCCATGTAATAGTCTGGGCCCCTTTGTCAAAGATTAGATTCCATACGTGTGGGGCCTCATTTCTGGGCTCTCAATTCTATTCCACTGGTCAGTGTGTCTGTTCATGTTCCAGACTTGGAGCATTTTTTCATGTGTTTCTCGGCCTTTTGGATCTCTTCTGTGGTGAATATTCTGTCCAAGTCCTCCCCCCATTTTTGGATGGGGTTATTTGTTGTCTTATTGTTGAGTCTGGCAAGCTCTTTATATATGTTGGTTATTAAACTCTTATCTGATGTATGGCATGTAAAGATCTTCTCCCATTCTGTGAGGGGTCTCTTGGTTTGGGTAGAACCTGATTTCACTGACTTTTCCAGGCTAGGCTAATCCATGTAACCACTTCAACACAACATCCAAAGCCCACTGTTCCTAGGTTCAACAATTGCAGGATGCAGCAAATTATACTTTTAATATTTATTTATTTATTTATTATGGAGAGAGACAGAGATAAATTGAGGAGGGAGGGGGAAATAGGGAATGAGACAGAGAGACACCTGCAGCCCTACTTCACCACTTGTGAATGTGTCCCCCTGCACATTGGCACCAGGGGCTTGAACCCGGGTCCTTGAGCACTGTAATGTATGTGCTTAACTAGATGAGCTACTGCCATGCCTTCTTTACTGCAAAGTATTAACTGCAGCATTTTAGTTAATAGGCTGCAATGATTTACAAGTTTGCTTCCCAGAGCACTACTCAGCTCTGGTTTAGGGTGGTACTGGGGATTGAATCTGGGACCTGGAGGTCTTTTGTCTCACCAGTGTATATAAAATAGATGTTTCGAATAAAATTAAGTGAGTGAGTCTGCATGTCGTTTGAGCCCACCAGAGTATGATAAACCCTCTTGATATTTTTCACCAGTAATTTGGGGGGTGGGAGGAATGTATGTGTACATAGCTTTTCTTTCTCCTTATAAACTATATTTTACCTCTGCTCTTGCAGCAATATATGTATGAGAGGGAATGTTTCTAATGATATTACAGTTGTGTTAATAGCAAAAATGTTTGCAGTTCACATCTTAAGACAATTTAGGTCTGTAAAACACTTCACATGCTGTTTCAAGTAACACATGTTAACAGGTGACCACACTTAGTGAACAGAGATGACTTTTAAATATTTTCACTCTTCCTGCTTAACAGAGTTAGATATTTGAGGTTGGTAAATGAACATTGTTTGTGTTTGGTGGCTTGTGTTAATTTTTCTCACTGTGGAAGTGGTCAAGTTTGGAGTGGAGTAGTTTGCTGTAAGCACATTCCTTTTGATGTTTAGTGTTTCATGTATTAATGCATATACACATACACATTATAATCTTGCTTTAGACTTGTTCTGAGTCTCCAACTGTGATGTAGACTATACAGCTGCAGCAGATGCCAAGGAATCTGCTTCCATGGTTTCGTTTAATCTTGGGCTGGAAGGCTACATCTTCTGACCTCTTTTGTTTATGACACTTTCTATCTTACAGGCACTGGCATTCCAGAATATTTGTTAAAAAGAAGGACTAAATTCATTTTAAAATGAAAACAAAGCCACCATTGTTCATAAACTGTAAATATGGATTTTTGACACTTGTATTACAGTATTTTGAAAGCATAGTTATGATGAAAATGCTTACAGATTCTTAGTGGTGGCCAGAGTTACCATGCAGTGCGAAATAAATTAAGTAAAAAAAAAACCCACTTCAATTCATTTTATATAACACTAATATGGATGTGCACAGGTCAATATTATACCTCTGCATTTTCTTTTTTTTTTCTTTTTTTTTCTTTTTTTATTTTTTTAAATTTAATTTAATTTTTTAAATTTTTTTTTATACCTCTGCATTTTCATAGATTCCTTTCATTTCTTAAAATGCTGTCATTCGTTCTATGTACACACACACAGAGCAGTAACTTGGTACCTGTGTTCCTAATAATTTTTTTTGTATCAGCATTTGATTTTTCTGTATCTCTTTTGATTCAGGATTATTTTGAACCACAAGGCAAAGCAGGGCCAGTGTGTCATCGAAAGTGTTGACACGAGGTTTCCTCAGTGTTTCACTGCTGCCTTCAACGTTTCCTTTTAAATCTCTGATGACTAACCTATAAAGTTATTATGAACTTTCCATTCCTTTCATATATACCTTGGAAGTATTTTTTTTTCAATTTAATGATTTTATGTTCCCTTTTGTTGTCCTTGTTGTATTTCACTATTGTTGTAGTTATTAATTTTGTTATCATTGATGTCATTGCTGTTGAATAAGACAGAGATAAATGGAAAGAGGAGGGGAAGACAGAGAGGGGGAGAGAAAGGTAGACACCTGCTGACCTGCTTCACTACCTGTGAAAATACTCCCCTGCGCGGGGAAAGGGGAAGCCCGAATTTGAACCGGTATCCTTATATCAGTCCTTGCACTTTGCACCACCTGCACTCAATCCACTAAGCTAATGCCAGACTCTCCATTTTTAAAACTTTTTTATTGGATAAAGTCGTACAGAAAGCAATGGATACGGAAGGGCAAAATAGAGGGGATCAGAAGGTCACCTGCAGCACTGCTTCATTGGTCATGACGTCTCACCTGAGTAATGAGGTTGAAGGGTTGACATTCCATGCCTGACAACTCTGAACACAGCTGGAAATGAAACTTAATAAGATGGTACTTGTTGCATTGATTAGGTTGGGATGCCCACTTTGTTTATTGGGCTTTTTTTTTTTTTGAGCTGTATTGGCTCTTTCCAGATGTTCCATAACAATCATTTGTCTCAAGAGTAGGGTGCAAATATCTTTATCCATTTGAGGGGTTTTCTCTTTACCAATATGGAAGTTTCTTTTAAATTTGATATAATCCCCTTTATTCATTTTTAATTTTGTTTCCTTCCCCAGGGGTGGATTCTCCAAATACATCTTTAATATTAAGGTCCTGGAGCCTTTCACCAGTGTATTCTGTGTGTTTTCTAATTTCAGGTCTAATGTCCGTATCTTTGGTCTCTTTTTCAGTGACTGTAGGTGCATGGTGTTAGGTGGTGGTCTGGTTTCATTTTTCTGCTTGTGGTTGTCCATTTGTTAAGGAGACTTTGTTTTCCCCATTGGGCTGTTTTGGCCCTATATCTCACATAATTTGGCTCTTTTTCAATTTTAATAATTAGAGAAGTTATGAATAACTGTGAGATTAACTATCCTTCTAAACTGCTCCACTATGTAAAAAATTATGAGATGATAAATGAGGAGTTGTGTGCAAGAACCAAGAGAGTGAGTGTCTTTATTCAAATGTCAAGTGTGCCAGATTTTGAAAATGAAGTCTATGAACACAAAGGGAATCAAAAAGTGTCTTTTTATTTTTTATACTTTCTTTATCGGGGAATTAGTGTTTAACATTCAAGGGCCAATACAATAGTTTGTACATGCATTTGTATCTTATTTTTCCCTATTTTAATTACTTACATACTTACTTATATTTACCAGATCACTGATGAGCTCTGGCTTATAGTGTGCTTGGTTGTGGGGAAGTTGAACCTGGGAATTTGGAGACTCAGGCATGAGAGTCTGTTTGCATAACCATTATGCCACCTACCCTCACCAATTTATTTATTCATTTACTTATTAAAGCACTGCTCAGTTTTGGCTTATGGTGGTTTCTTGGATAGAACCAGGGACATTGGAGCCTCAGGCATAAGAGTGTATTTGCATAACCATGATGCTGTCTCCCCCTGTTGGTATGCTTCTAAAAACCCCTTCTGTTTCATTTGGTTTGATCCCCCTGCTTAACACTATTATATTTACATAACTAAGCACCAGCATGCCTGCATGGCATTGGTTTAATCCCCACTGGTTCATGATGTGTTTTTGCTCCGCCCCCTCCCCTTGTCACACCCTGATTTTTCACCAGTCACTTTTCTCTCCACCCTCTCTACATCACAAACTGTTTACACCCTACTTGGCAAGTATATTAGTTTAGCTTAGCCTAGCTTGCTTAGATTGCGCTGCATTCTGCATGAGTAAAGAGATACTGCCTACCACCCAGCATGAGTCCCAGGTCTTCTGTCTCCCCTCCCTGAAGCTCAGCCCGACATCCCGCACTCCACTTGGCCATTTTTCCCTCTTCTCTTCCTAAGTCACACTTTCTACTTCTGAGTGACCTTCCTCATGGCTCCACCATTTATTTATTTATTTATTTATTTATTTATTTATTTATTTATTTATTTATCTTTCTCCTCCTCTCTCCTGGATTTTATTGGAATTGGAGTTCAGAGCCCTCACGTTATCATCCACTAACATTCACCCCTCTGGGAGTACAGACCAAAATTCTCATGGGGTACAATAGGTGGAGGTCTGGCTTCTGAATTTGCTTGTCCACTAGACATGGGTGTTGGCAGGTCGATCCACACCCCACCCTGTGTTTGTCTTTTCTTAGTTAGGGAGGGCTCTGGGGTTGTGAATTTCCAGGACTCACCTGTGAGGGCATCTGCCCAAGGACTCTACCATGACATAGACAGTTGTATCTGCCACTTGTTGATAAGTGCTAATTTCTTTATCTAGAGTCCAACCAGTCTGCTGACTTTACTGAACAAATCCACAGATATTTTAAGGTTGTTGCTGGTGATCCAGTGGGTGGTGGACTGTTAGCCCCTCAAAGCTGAGGTCCTGAGACCTCTCCTGAAGCTGTGCAGGAGACACAGTGAAGCTTTGGTGTCCTCTCATTCTTTATTGATGCCTGTGGTTCCCCTACAGGATAATTTATAAGAACCCTTTACATATTTGTTCTGTGGAAACAGACTTCAAGTGGGCAGGGATGTGGGGGATTTTGTTGAGTGCACAGTATGCAAGAATCCTGGTTCAAAGCTCAGGTCCCCACTGGAAGGGGCTGAAACTTACTAAGCTATGAAGCAGTGCTGCAAACCTCTCTCTATCTCTCTTTCTTTCTCATCCCTATCTTCTTCTTCACTCCAGATTTCTGGCTTCTCTATTCAGTAAATCAATAGAAATAATAAATATTTTTTAAAAGAGACATCAAGGGAAACTGGAGAAAAAGAGAGAGAGATACAGGAAGAGAAATACAGAGAGAGAGAGAGAGGTTTGCAGCACTGCTTCTCAGCTTAGTAAATTTTAGCTCCTGCAGGTGAGGAGCTTATAGTGCCTGGTTCATTCTAACTTTTTCTCTCAATTGTGTGCCCC
The DNA here is from genome assembly GCF_950295315.1 of Erinaceus europaeus. Taxonomy (NCBI): domain Eukaryota; kingdom Metazoa; phylum Chordata; class Mammalia; order Eulipotyphla; family Erinaceidae; genus Erinaceus; species Erinaceus europaeus. The sequence goes on from NC_080164.1 coordinate 175,641,304, forward strand.
ACTCTCAGCCTCAAAGTGATACATTTTAAAATGTGCATTTCCTTACTGATGGATGAGAGGATGAGACAACCCATCACTACTGTGGCAGACAGGTTCCTGAAGTTAAACTCAGGGCTTCATGTTCCCAGTTTTAACACCTGTAGCCACTGTTATCATCCTGGGTCACTCAAACAGACCATGTCATCGAAAGACCCAGGACCTGGGGGCTGGGCAGTGGCACGCTCAGTAGAGAGAGCATGCCCCAGCCAGCGGGGCGGTGAACAGGGGCTAGGAACCCATGAAACCTGGAATGAAAGGGACAAGAGACACAAGAAATGACAGCAAGACAGGACTCTGATCAAGCTGCAAAATTGTATTGTGTTCACAGGCATTTTAAGGCTTTGGGGAAGGGGGAGCATTGGGGGAAGGGAGAGGCAGAGATTGCGGTGGAGGGTCCCTTGCAACTATTTCTGTTAAACTATAACTATATGGTATGTCACTATAACTATATGGTATGTCACTTAGTTTCTGGCAAACATCCTTCCTTCAGGAATTAGAAACTTATCTCGAGGGCTTCTGTTGTTTCAAGGCTTAGCTTCTATCAAGCAGAGAAATGGCTTCTGGCAAGAGCACATTGTCCAGTTCACAGGGACCCAGGTTCAAGGCCTCAATCCCCACATGCTAGAGAAAGCTTCATAAGCAGTTATGCAGTACAGGTGGTCTCTGGCTCTTTCTCTGCATTATCTCTCTATACTTTTTATTATTTAATTTTTTATTTCATACGGAGATCCAGAAATCATAGGGCAGTGAGTAATAGAGAGGAGGGAGACAGGGACACCAGCATGAACCAGTTTCCACCACCACCCTGCCCTGAGTAGCAGGTCTCTTTCTCTCTCTCTCTCTCTCTCCCTCTCCCTTTCTATCTCCTGCTCTGCTATCAACTTCTCTATGTCTCTATGCAAAAAGAGGAAGGGTCTCTCCATGAACAATGTCAGGTATGTAGCCATTACAGGGATCATCAGACACGTCATCCGTACTGAAAAAAGTCACTTTCTGTCAGGAAATATTTGTGACGTACTGAAACAGCTGGTAAAATCATGCCAAGGAGATCTATGGCATAAGCTTCTTCCTGCCTTGTTTTCTTCCAGAAAGAAGACCCAACATAAAAAGGTTCCAGTTCCTGTTACTGACACACATTGGAGAGGAAGTCCTACCAGCAAAGGAGCAGCCCCTGCCCCCAGCAGCCCATCTGGGACTCCTCCCTCCCCTAGGAGCCTCCTGAGCTTCTCAGCTGCAGGGAGAGGCTGAGAGAATCCTGCTGCCTCCCAGGTCAAGGTCTGCTCCTGGGCAGCAGCCTTGCAGAGACAGTGTCCTGGGATAGAGCGCCTGCAGCATGGACCAGGAAAGCTTCTTGGAGGAGCTGCGGGCACAGGCCAGCTGCCCCATGTGCCTGGAAATCCTGAGGGACCCTATGACCCTGGCCTGCGGGCACAGCTGCTGTGAGTCCTGCCTGCAGCAGCTCTGGGAGGGCCTGCTGGACGTGTTCCCCTACCCAGTCTGCCAGCACCACTGCGACCCTGGGAGGCAGTGGGTCAACATCCAGCTGAGGGTCCTAGGGGACCTGATGAGGCAGCTGCCTGGCACAGAAACCAGGAAGAGGAAGAGGCAGGCAGAGGGCCCGTGGTGCCTGCAGCACTCACAGCAGGTGCTCAGCCTTTTCTGTGAGCAGGACCTGGAGCTGGTGTACGCCCAGTGAGGGCTGTCCTGTGAGCGCAGCGGCCACGACCTGCTCCCTGCCCCCAAGGTGGCCGCTCAGCACAGGTAGAGGCTCAAGGCCTACCTGCAGCCCCTCAAGAGGCAGCTTGCTGATGCTCAGCAGGGCTTACAGCTGCATGCAGAGAGACAGAGGTCCTGAGCTTACTGGTGTAGGCTCTCAAAGCAGAGCGGGACTGTGACTTGCAGAAGAGTCAGCAGTTCCTGCAGAGGCATCTGGAGGTCACAGACTCCCAGATCTTCATGGCCAGGAGGCTCTTTACCAAACCCAGGAGAGCAGAGACCAGCTGTTGGCGCACAGCTCCTCCCTCCAGGCTCTGCAGAGGGAGCTCACCAGGACCAGCCTGCAGACAGACACCCAGCTCCTGCTCAGAGGCCCAGAAGTTCGCCAGCTGCTGAAAAGATGTGAAGACTTCAAGGGCCCCGAAGCCAGCTCCTACCAGTCCCAGGAGGCCGGCTCTAGTCTCCCCCACCACTACATGGGCACCTACTCCATGATCACCAGGTTCCAGACCCCAGTGAGCCTGGACCCCGAGACGGCTCACCACAGTCTGTTAGTGGGTCGCTGCAGCAAGATGGTCTTGTTCCCATGGGACACGGGGGGCCCTGACTGTGAGGCCAAGGCCACAGGCTTTACTTCCCACATGGCCATCCTGGGCTCCCAGACCTTTGAGTCTGGCCGGCATTTCTGGGTGGTGAAAATCTCGGGTGAGGGCACCTGGGCCTTGGGAGTGTGGAGGGCCTCATTCCCCAGACATGCCCTACAGCCCCAGTCCCCAAGTCTGGGCTGCTGGCATCTGGAGCAGCACGTTGACTTGGGCCCTGACTCTGCTCACGGCCACGCTGACCACGACTGGGACAGGGACAGTGACAGCCTGCGCATCGGGGTCTTCCTGGACTATGAGCTCGGCGAGCTCTCCCTCTACCACATGCAGCACAGAGCCCTCATCGCCACCATCCACGACACCTTCTCCGACAGCCTGCTGCCCTACTTCTCTGCTAGGCCCGAGTCCCCGACCCTCTCCATGAAGATCATCACCCAGAAAGCCTGAAGTCTGTGGACGCTGTCCTTTCTCTGACTCTACCCTTCTTGTGTTCCTACAGTCTCTTGAACATCAAGCAAATGCAGAGAGCACTGTGATTCCAAACACCTTAAAACAGACACTTTTTCCTCCTGTGCTGCTGGTGTAAATGTACCTTCATCCAGCCTCTGTGGACAACCTTCTAGAGAACACTCAGAAATCTAGAAATGGACCTACAGACACTATGACCCTGCAATTTCTCGCATGAGAACCCAACATACACTTCCAAAAACATCTATGTGCACATCTGTTGTTAGCAGCACAATCTGTAATAGAGAAAACCTCGAAGCAGCCCAGGTGTCCAACAACAACAGATGAATGGCTGAGCAAGTTGTGGTACATATACACAATGGAATACTACTCAGCTATGAAAAATAGTAATTTCACCATTTTCAGCTGCCCTTGGATGGACCTTGAAAAAATCCTGTTAATCAAATAAGACAGAAAGTGAAGAATGGATATGGGTTTTATATATTATGTTATGAGTTCCCTCTCTCAGTACTTTTCAAATTACTGATCACTATTGCCTGGATTGATTTGTGTCAAAGTAAGTTAATTAAAGTGGTGGACCTAAGGAATCCAACACATCCATTCAAAAAGATCTGTGTACACATATGTTCTTGGCAGCACAATTTGTAATAGCCAAAACCTGGAAGCAACCCAGGTGTCCAACAACAGATGAGTGGTTGAGCAAGTTGTGGTGTATATACACAATGGAATACTACTCAGCTGTAAAAAATGGTGACTTCACCGTTTTCAGCCGATCTTGGATGGACCTTGAAAAAATCATGTTGAGTGAAATAAGTCAGAAACAGAAGGATGAATATGGGATGATCTCACTCTCAGGCCGAAGTTGAAAAACAAGACCAGAAAAGAAAACACAAGTCAAAACTGAAATGGAATTGGAGTATTACACCAAAGTAAAAGACTCTGGGGTGGGTGGGTGGGTGGGTGGGGAGAATACAGGTCCATGAAAAATGATGAATGAAATAGTGGGGGTTGTATTGTTAAATGGGAATCTGGGGAATGTTATGCATGTTCAAACTATTGTATTTACTGTTGAATGTAAAGCATTAATTCCCCAATAAAGAAATAAATTATTAAAAAAAATTCCCCAATAAAGAAATAAATTAAAAAAAAGAAGAAGGGCAAATGCTAGAAGAAGAAGTGCCTACACTATGAATCCACTATTCCTGGTGGCCTTTCTTTTCTTTTCATTTTATTGGATATGAGAGAGAGAGAAGTTGAGAGGGGAGGGGAGGGGAGGAAAGACAGAGTGGGAGAGAAAGATAGACATCTGCAGGCCTGCTTCACTGCTTATGAAGCAGCACCACCCTTCACCCCACAGGTGGGGAGCTGGAGGCTCAAACCAGCTTGCGCTGGGTTTTCTGCTTTGTACTACATGTGTTTAACCTGGTGTTTAACCACCCGACCCCCCTCCCTTTTTGTTTAGATTTATTTACCTATAAGAAAGATTGAAGCAGAAGAGAGAAATGCTCTAAACACAGATTGAAGCAAACATTTAACAAATTTTTTATTAAAAAAAAATAAAATAAAATAAAATAAAGTGGTGGAAGTTAACAGTTGTTTCGCTAGTATTTTAATCCCTGAGTTGGAGCTCAGTGGTTTAAAAGCCTCTTTTTTTCTTCCCTGTAGGCTATGGGAACCTGAGGGCTTTTAAACTATCAATAGGCTTCTTAGCTTAATCACTGACTTTTGACCAAGAGATAAAGCAGGGTGTGGCAGAGATAATCCAGTGGTTATGCAAAGAGACTTTCACATCCCCTCAGCTATGCCACTGAGGTATTGGTCTTCTCCTGAGTTTCCTGGTTAGATCTCTGTCCCCTGTTGTCCCTCCCTGTTGCTGCTCCAGATTCTGAGGGCAGTAGCAGTGGAGACTCAGAGCTGCACTTGGTGAGTCTCTGGGGAGTCCTCTCCTCTCTTCAGCTGTCCACTTGTTGGTGGAGCTGACTGACGATGGTGTCTCAACTGATAAACTTCTGGAATCTTAGCAGTCACTTTATCTCTCCCTACGCTCCTCTCTGTCACCAGCCACACGTGTTTGTACTCACTGGTGATTTACTGGGTTCCTGTGGTCATTCTAGTCCTGTCTTGTTTTGGTCCCCGGTGGTGTCCTTTGGTATTCCTAGTTGATCCAGGAGAGGAGAGGAGAGAAAGAGATATGCTGCTCCTCATAGCTCCGCCTCCAGAAGTCTCAAACAAATCCTTTAAAAAAGATAGCACTACAGGAGGACATAGCTTGGTGTACTCAGCTGACTGCACATATTATGATAAGCAAGGACCCTGGTTCAAGTCCTCAGTTCCTACATGAAGGTGTTGTACTGTCATAAGCATCAACATATGGCAATGGCAGATGAAACATTCGCTATGGACCCCTCATTCAGCTGTCCCACCATGGCTGCACCACTCCAACTCCCTCGCTCCAGCTTCTCCGCTGCTCTGACTTATCTCCCCTATTTTTAATTTTTAATCTTCCATTGTTTGTGTTAGAAAAAACATAACATTTTGCTGGGCTAGGTGGCATAAACTATGAACTTCTATCAAGAAGTTTGAAGACTTTTTTTATTTTTATGTTTTATCCTATCATATCCTATACGTTCCTTTTAAAAATATATTTTAAACAATATTGGGAAATTAATGATTACATTCGACAGTAAATACCATAGTTTATATATGCATAACATATATTAGTTTTCCATAAAACAATACAACCCCCACTAGGTCCTCTGTCATCCTTCTGGGACCTGTATTCTCCCCCTCCTCCCCATGCACCCCAGAGTCTTTCACTTTGGTGCAATACGCCAATCCAGTTCAGGTTCTACTTGTGTTTTCTCTTCTGATTTTGTTTCTCAGCTTCTGCCTGAGAGTGAGATCATCCCATATTCATCCCTGTATCCTGTTACTCTACTGAATTTATTATTTCCAGTGGCTTTGTGGTGGAGTCTTTGCCGTTCTCTCAGTATAATATCATGTGCTCAGCAAATAGTGGGAGCTTGATTTCTTCTTTTCCAATCCCTGAACCTTTGATATCCCTTTCTTCTCCGACTGCATTGGTCAGCACCTTGAGAACTATGATGCATAACACTGGAGAAAGAGGACATCCTTGTCTGGTTCCTATTATTAAGGGGAAAGCGTTCAGCTTTTCTGCAGTGAGAATCAAATGAATTTGTAGTAAATGGTCTTTTTTGAGATGAGGAATAATCCTTCAGTTCCCAGTTTCTGGAAGGTCTTTATCATGAATGGGTACTGCATCTTGTTGAATGCCATTTTGGCTTCACTTGATACAACCCTGTGATTTTTTATCTTCCTTTTTGTTGATATGATGAAGTCCATTGACTGATTGGCAGATATTGAACTATCCTGTTTCCCAGGGATGAATCCCAATTGGTCTTGGTGAATTATTCTCTTGATATGTTGTTGAATTTGATGTACCAATTTCTCTTTCAGGATCTTTACATCAATGCTTATCAGGCATATTGGTTTAGAGTTTTATTTTCTGGTAGAGTCTTTTCCTGCTTTGGGGATCAAAGTAAGGTTTGCCTCATAGAATGTGTAAGTCATCTCCTCTCTCCTCCTCTCCTTTCTTCTCCTCTCCTCTCCTCTCCTCTCCTCTCCTCTCCTTTCCTCTTCTAGACATTATAATACCACCACCTGCTGGCCAGAGATAACCTGCACAAAATGTGCAAGCAAAGAACCAGAACTAAACAACCAGCTATGCCGTTTCAGCCTGACAGAAAGGAAACAGAGGAAATCCAAGGAACTAGAGATTTAGAGGAACTCTCAGAGACAGACTACACAGAGCTTATTATAAGGCCTCTCCAAGAATTTAAGCAGGAATTAAAAGAGCATGTTACTATGGCATTATGATGCATGAGAGATGAACTGATAACAGACATGACTAAGTCCTTGAAAGAACTTCAGTCAGAACTCCAGGGAGTAAAAGACACCCTAGTTGCAACCCATGCCTAGGTAGAAGGTTTAGAAAATAGATCCACACATTCAGAAGAAATAGTTTCCTGTACAGAAGATTCAGCCAGGCCACTCTTTCAATTCACAGATGAGGGAGCACAATAGTTTAGAAAGATTGAAGCAACTCTCTGTGAAATTGCCAACTCCAATGAAAGATCCAATGTAAGAGTGAGAGGTTATCTGAAGAGGAGAAAAAGCCCAAAGACCCAGAGTCCATTTTCAGAGCACTTTCAGCTGAGCACTCCCCTCACTCAGGAAACCATCAGAACATTCTCACCCTAGAGGCAGAACCATCACCCAGATTTATAAATACAACAAGACCAGTACCAAGGCAAATTAGTATTGTAAAATGACCCAAAGTCAACGATAAGAAAAAAAAATTGCTGGATGCTATGGAAAGGGAAGAAGTTACATACAAAGGCAGAGCTATAAGACTTTCATCAGATTTCTCTTTACAAACTTGAGAGGCAAGGAGAGAGTGGAATGACATATTCAAATTCTAAAGGGGAGGGAATTCCAGCCACAACTATTTTACCCTGCAAATTTTTCCTTCAAATATGAGGGGGAAATAAAGGTTTTCTTAAGTATTCAAGAAGTAAAGGAATTTGCCATAATCATAACCACCTTACAAGCACTACTGAACCGAGTCCCAGAAGAAAGGAAGAGGCAAAAGAATACATGTTCCGGAATCTGGGTGGTGGCACACATGGACAAGTGCTCATGCTACTGTGCTAAGGACCCGGGTTCAAGTCCCCAGTACCCAACTGCAGGAGGGAAGCTTCAAATGTGATGAAGCAGTGCTACAGGTGTCTCTGTTTCTCTTCCTTTCTACCACCCTATTCACTCTCAATTTCTGGCTGTCTCCATCCAATGAAAAAAAAAATACACGTTCCAAACACCAAGTATCAGATGCTACCATGATGTTAACCTGGCTCTCCTGGTTGGACAACTTTACCAATATACCCTGGAACCCAACCTCTCCAGAGCCCTGCCCCAGTAGGGAAAGAAAGATAGCGACAGGCTGGGAGTATGGATCAACCTGTCAATGTCCATGTCCATCGGAGAAGCAATTACAGAAACCAGACTTCCCACCTTCTGCATTTCATAATGACCCTGGGTCCATGCCCCCAGAGAGATAAAGAATAGAAAAGCTTCCAATGGAGGGAATGGGATATGGACCTCTGGTGGTGGGAAATGTGTGGAATTTTGCCCCTCTTCTGATATGGTTGTATCAATATTTTCAATTTTACAAAGAAAAGAAATAGAAAAAAATCACCAGGTTAGTTCTGTGACATTGATGTCATTATTAGGGTCTTCCTGCTGCTGTCCCAGTGTCTGTGGGACGACTTCAATGGAGACTCAACAAGTCACAGTGGGAAATTTTTTTCAAAATATTTTATTTATTTACTAATGAGAAAGATAGGAAGAGAGAGAGAGAACCACATAACACTCTGGTATATGTGCTGCTGGGATTGAACTCGGAACCTCATGCTTGGGAATCCAATGCTTTATCCATAACACCACCTCCCAGACCACATACTGGGAAATTTTTAGGTGTTTTTCTTTCTTATTAACCATCTTTTTGCTGCTAAAACCTGAACCCAGGAGTGGTGTGTCTCAGCCACTAACTTTTATGTTGCCTGCTCTCTCTGCACTCTGATTTTCAGTCATGGGAATGACTCACTCACCTTTTACAGTCCTCAGACCACATGGACCTGTGGCTTAGGTACATTTTTTTTTCCTTTCCATTCATTCATTCTTTTTCTTTTTTGACATTTTATTTACTTATGAGAAAGGTAGGACAAGAGAGAGAAAGAAGTAGGCATCACTCTGGTACATGTGCTTCTGGGAATTGAAATTAGGACCTCACAATGAAGACTGCAATGTTTGATCCACCGCAAACATTACTTAACATCTGGATCACAGTCTTTGTTTTTTGTTTTTCTTTTTTATTCAAGAAAGGATTAATTAACAAAACCACAGGGTAGGAGGGGTAGAAGTCCACACAATTCCCACCAACCAATCTCCATATCCCATCCCCTCCCCTGATAGCTTTCCCATTCTCTATCCCTCTGGGAGCATGGACCCAGGGTCATTGTGGGTTGCAGAAGGTAGAAGGTCTGGCTTCTGTAACTGCTTCCCCACTGAACATGGGCGTTGACTGGTTGGTCCATACTCCCAGTCTGCCTCTCTCTTTCCCTAGTAGGGTGGGTCTCTGGGGAAGTGGGGCTTCAGGACACATTGGTGGGGTCTTCAGTCTAGGGAAGCCTGGCCGGTATCCTGATGACATCTGGAACCTGGTGATTGAAAAGAGAGTTAACATACAAAGCCAAACAAATTGTTGAGCAAGCATGGACCGAAAGCTTGGAATAGTGGAGAGAAAGTGTTAGGGGGGTACTCACTGCAAACTCTAGTGTACTTCTGCTTTCAGGTATATATTTTGCAGTAGTTTACGGATAAGTGTGAACATAAGCTCTCTCTCACAGAAACTGGTGTATATCTAGGTTTTGGGACTTTGTTAGAAAGTGAACCACCTGGGATGGAATTAGAGTATACTATGAAAGGAAAGGTCTCACCCGAGTAATGAAGCTGAAGGGTTGTCATTCCACACATGAAGTCTCTGGACATAGTCTGAAGTGAAGCATGTTGAGGTTGCAATCGTTGCGTTGATTAGGTTGTGATCGGTGGATGCAATATTATTTGATATGGATTGGGAGAGGCATACGGGAAAGTGGGCCCTATCCAATGGTTCCAGGACTGGGGGAAGTAGAGGCTCTATAGTGGAGATGTGAGGTTCCTGTTGTCTTAGGGTTCAAACAGACAATCGATAGTTAATGTTATCATCACATTATTTGTTAATTGGGTTAACTTTGAAAAGTCCTTTTGTTAGGGTTTGCTGTACAGTACCCAGTATCTTGTATATAGCTGTGCTATTGGTTGCTTCTGATCTACTTGGTCTAGGCTTTTGAGAGAGTCTGCATATCAATTACACAGCCTATATATTAAAAAGATTCAGTTTGTGTTTTGAAAAACTTCGAGATATACAATTAACAGGCATCACTCTAGTATATGTGCTGCCGGGAATTGAACTCAGGACCTCACACTGAAGACTGCAATGTTTGATTAACCACAAACAACTACTTAACCTCTGGACCACAGTCTTTGTTTTTTAATGTCCTTTTTTTTAAAAAAAAAAAAAAGTAAAAAAGAATCAGGTGCCCAACAACAGATGATTAGCTGAGAAAGCTGTGGTATATATACACAATGGAATACTATGCAGCTATTAAGAACATGAACCCACCTTCTCTGACCCATCTTGGACAGAGCTAGAAGGAATTATGTTAAGAGAGCTAAGTCAGAAAGATAAAGATGAGTATGGGATGATCCCACTCATCAACAGAAGTTGAGAAAAAGATAAGAAAGGGAAACTAAAAGCAGGAGCTGACTAAATGAAAACCTTGTGGTGAGGGGGAGGATGGACATTCAGCTTCCCGGGGTGGCGGGAGGGGAGCATGGGTGGGTGGGTGGAATGGGACACAGTCTTTTGGTGGTGGGAATGGTGTTTATGTACATTTGTATTGAAGTGTAGTCATATAAATCACTATTTCATTAATATGAGCGGGCGAAAATTGATCATATGTCTCAAACTTTTTAAAACACAAACTGAGTCTTTTTAACACATAGGCTGAGTCTTTGATATGTGGACTCTCTCAAAAGCCTAGACCAGGGAGGACAGAAGCAACCGGTGGCACAGCTATATACAAGATACTGGGTATTATTCAGCAAACCCTAACAAAGGGACTTTTCAAAGTTAACCCAATTACCAAATAATGTGTTGATAACAATAACTATCCATTATTTTCTTGAACACTAAGACAGCAGGAACCTCACATTTCCACTAGAGAGCCTATATTTCTCCCTGTCCTGGAATGTTAGGGTAGGGCCCACTTTCCCACATGCTACTCCAAATTCATATCAAATAATATTGTATCCGCTGATCGCAACCTTATCAACACAATGAGTACCACCTCAGCATGCTTCACTTCTGACTGTGTCCAGAGACTTCAGGTGTAGAATAACAACCCTTCAACTTCGTAACTCAGGTGAGAACTTCCCTTTCATAGTATTCTCTAATTGCATCCCAGGTGGTTCACTTACTAACAAAAGCCTAAAACCAATATATAGACCAGGTCCCCTGAGATAGACCATATGTTCACATGTATCCATAAACTAGGGCAAAATATATACCTGAAAGCAGAAGTACTCTAGAGTCTGCAGTGAGTATCCACCAACACTTCCTCTGCATTATTCCAACCTTTGGGTCCATAATTAATTGTTCAACAATCTGTTTGGCTTTGTATGTTAACTTTCTTTTCTTTTCAGCCACCAGGTCCCAGATACCATCATGATGCTACCCAGGCTTCCCTGGACTGAAGACCCCACCAATGTGTCTGGGAGCTGCACTTCCCCAGAGACCCACCCTATTAGGAAAAGAGAGAGGCAGACTGGGAGTATGGATTGACCAGCGTGGAAGCAATTACAGAAGCCAGACCTTCCACCTTCTGTAACCCACAAAGACCCTGGGTCCATGCTCCCAGAGGGATAGAGAATGGGGAAGCTATCAGGGGAGGGGATGGGATATGGAGATCTGGTGGCGGGAATTGTGTGGAGTTGTGTCCCTTCTATCCTACGGTTTTGTTAATGTCTCCTTTCTTAAATAAAAAACAATAATAATATATTATTTTATTTATTTTCCCTTTTGTTGTCCTTGTTGCTTTATTGTTGTTGTAGTTATTATTGTTGTAATGATGCCATTGTTGGATAGCACAGAAAGACATGGAGAGAGGAGGGGAATACAGAGCGGAGAGAAAGATAGACACCTGCAGAGCTACTTCACTGCCTGTGAAGAGACCCTCCTATAGGTGGGGAGTCAAGGTCTCTAACCTGGATCCTTATACCAGTCCTTGTGCTTCGTGCCATGGGCGCTTAACCTGCTGCACCCCTGCCCAAACCCCAACTGTTGTCTTTTAAACTAGGATCCAGAGGGGTGGGCCTCAGCTGCCATCTGTCGCCATGAATCCCTGATTATGCCCTTGACTTGGGAGTCTCTCCTTCACCACTTTCTGTCTGTACTCATCTGTGGCTTGGTGAATTTGGAAAGATCCTGGTTGTCTTTTCTTGAGGTTTCAGGTGATATTCATTGCTTTTCTAGTTGATCAAGGAAAGCAAAACCTCGGTAGCTGCTACTCCAAAGCCTAAACTTTGAAAGTCCCCGTATATATATTATTATAAAATAAAATGTCTCATGCCTGAAGCTCCTAAGTCACAGGTACAATCCGTCATACCACCATAAGCCATAGCTAAGCAGTGCTCTGGTGTTTCTCTCTCTCTCTGTCCGTGTGTCTCTCTGCATCTTTCTCAAAAATAAAAAATAAATTAAAAATTAAAAACCTGGGGTCTTCAGTGCCTCAGACATGAAAGTCTTTAAATAAATAAATAAAATAACTTCAAAATACAAAAATATAGATTCTATCTACACCAGCTTAGAGAGGTCGCGAGTATTTATAAAACATTAAAGAAGCACCAGGCCTTTGCAGTTATTTTACATCAAAGTCAATGTGAAGATTTTGACACTATCTAGTCAACTAAACACAGACACTGGGGAGTTTAGACAAAGAGATTAGACAGGGTGGGGCACTAGCTCAGAATAGGGTGTAACAGGCTCTATCTGATCACATCAGGAACTCATCTTTGCAGGGATTGGAGGGGGAGGTGGGAGATGGGATCTGATCAGGAGGAGGAGGGGACTGACACACCCTGTGGGCTATAAAGCCAGCAGGAGCCTCCAACAGACAGACACTGAGCAGACAACCCCAGTTGCTGTTTATCGGTCCAGCATCCAGGAGAATCCACTGCTCCGCAGAGAGAAGCCCTTGGTCCTCAGCACAGAGTCCCAGCTGAGCAAAGCCTCTCATAAGGTGAGTTTTAGGACACGATGGGTGAGCATGGGGTGCTGCTGGGACCCCAGGGAGTCATTGGAGGTGGGAGGGGGGACTGGGCTCTCAGTGATGGGTTGGCTCATAGGGCTTCAGAGGGACAAGCATTTTCTCTAGAGCCTTTGGAAAAGATGTCCAGACCTCGTGTTGTTGGAGGAATGGGATCAGACTGGACAATAGGGAGGAGGAAGAGGGTGAGTCCTGCATGGGGAGAGAGACTGCTGACATGGTCCTCCTGAGGAGGTGCGGGCATCTCATTACAGGTGTGGAATCTGGAACTGAGGTTGGAGCCAGGTCCCAGCTCAAGACTGACCACATTCATTGTAATTTTACCAATTTTTAAACCACAACTCTGGTTTATCAGAGTGTTGGGGATTGAACCACGACTTTGTGCTTCCTCACTTTTGCTCCCCACTGGATAATTCTCCTCCCAGCCTCAAAGTGATAACCTCAAAAGGTATTCCAGACATAGGCGTTATCTTGTAATGATAGGTAGGAGACACAGCAGAGGGTCTAACTAATTGCTAACTAGATTTTTTTCTTAGTGGTGTAACACTGACTTACACAGTTATCAGATGACAGGGGTAAACTTCCCTGGCTTTCCCAACACGAGTTCTCTGTGTCCAATCCTTTCATGAAAACTGCAACAGTCTGCCAAGGACACAGATATGGCTTGACTTTTCTTTTTTTTTTTTATTTTTTTTTTTATGGCTTGACTTTTCAAAACGATCTCTCCTTTTGTATATTTGCCCATTTTGTTCAGCGCCTCCTGCATTTGTATCTTATTTTTCCTTATTTTAGTTACTTACATGCTTACTTATATTTACCAGATCAGTGATCAGCTCTGGCTTATAGTGTGCTCGTTTGTGGGGGAGTTGATCCTGGGAATTTGGAGCCTCAGGCATGAGAGTCTGTTTGCATAACCATTATACCATCTACCTTCACCAATTTATTTATTCATTTGTTTATTAAGCACTGCTCAGTTTTGGCTTATGGTGGTTCCTTGGATAAAACCAGGGACATTGGAGCCTCAGGCATAAGTGTGTCTTTGCATCACCATGATGCTGTCTCCCCCACTCCATTTGCCCATTTTTCCCTCTTGTCTTCCTAAGTCACACTTTCTACTTCTGAGTGACCTTCCTCACTCCTACACCATACATTTATTTATGTATTTATTTATTTATCAATCTTTCTTCTTCTCTCTCCTAGGTTTTGTTGGAATTGGAGTTCAGAGCCCTCAGGTTATCATCCACTAAAAGTCACCACTCTGGGAGTGAAGACCAAAATTCTCATTTGGTACAATAGATGGAGGTCTGGCTTTGAATTTGCTTTTCCAATAGACACGGGTGTTAGAAGGTCGATCCACACCCCCTGCCTGTGTTTGTCTTTTCTTAGGTAAGGAGGGCTCTGGCGAGGTGAATTTCTAGGACTCACCTGTGAGGGCATCTGCTCAAGGAGTCTACCATGACGTAGACAGTTGTATCTGCCACTTGGTGATAAGTGCTAATTTCTTCATCTAGAGTCCAACCAGCCTGCTGACTCTACTAAAAAAATCCACAGATATTTGACAGTTGCTGCTGGTGATCCAGGGGGTGGTGCAGTGGGTGGACTGTTGCCCACTCAAACCTGAGGTCCTGAGATTGACCTGAAGCTGTGCAAGAGCCACAGTGAAGCTCTGGTGTCCTCTCATTCTTTACTGATGCCTGTGGGTCCCCTATAGGATAGTTTACAAGAACCCTTTACATATTTACTGGGTGGAAACAGATATCAAGCAGGTGGGGTTGTGGGGGTTTTTGTTGAGTGCACAGTATTCAATTAGCAAGAATCCTGGTTCAAACCCCTGGTCCCCACTGGTAGGGACTTAAACTTACTAAGCTGTGAAGGAGTGCTGGAAACCTCTCTCTCCCTCTCTCTATCTGAGTGTGTGTGTCTGCATCTATCTCAAAAATAAAAAATAAATTAAAAATTAAAAACCTGGGATCTTCAGTACCTCAGGCATGAAAGTCTTTAAATAAATAAATATAATAACTTTAAATTACAATGATATAGATTCTATCAACAACAGCTTAGAGAGGTCACAAGTATTTATAAAACATTAAAGAAGCACCAGGCTTTTGCAGTTATTTTACATCAACGTCAGTGTGAAGATTTTGACAGTATCTAGTCATCTAAACACGGACACTGGGGAGTTTAGACAAAGAGATTAGACAGGGTGGGGCACTAGCTCAGAGTAGGGTGTAACAGGCTCTATCTGACCACATCAGGAACTCATCTTTGCAGGGAATGAAGGGAGGTGGGAGATGGGATCTCATCAGGAGGAGGAGGAGGGGACTGACACACCCTGTGGGCTATAAAGCCAGCAGGAGCCTCCAACAGACAAACATTGAGGAGACAACCCCGGTTGCTATTTTCTTGGTCCAGGATCCAGGAGAATCCGCTGCTCTGCAGAGAGAAGAAGCCCTTGGTCCTCAGCACAGAGCCCCAGCTGAGCAGAGCCTCTCAGAAGGTGAGTCCTGAGATACAAGTGGGTGAGCAGGGGGTGCTGCTGGGACCCCAGTAAACCATTGGAGGTGGGAGGGGGGACTGGGCTCTCAGTGATGGGTTGGCTCATAGGGTTTCAGAGAGACAAGCATTTTCTCTAGAGCCTTTGGAAGAGATGTCCAGACCTCGTGTTGTTGGAGGGGTGGGTTCAGACAGGACAATGGGCAGGAAGAGAGTGAGTCCCTGCATGGGGAGAGAGACTGCTGACTTGGTCCTCCTGAGGAGCTGCCGGCACCATCTCATTTCAGGAGTGGAAACCAGAACTGAGGTTGGAGCCAGGTCCCAGCTCAGGACTGACCACATTCATTGTAATTTTACCAATGTTTAAACCACAACTCTGGTTTATCAGAGTGTTGGGGATTGAACCTCGACTTTGTGCTTCCTCACTTTTGCTCCCCACTGGATAATTCTCCCAGCCTCAAAGTGATAACCTCAAAAGGTATTCCATACATAGGCGTTATCTTGTAATGATAGGTAGGAGACACAGCAGAGGGTCTAACTAATTGCTAACCAGATTTTTTTTCTTAGTGGTGTAATACTGTCTTACACAGTTATCAGATGACAGGGGTAAACTTCCCTGGCTTTCCCAACACGAGTTCTCTGTGTCCAATCCTTTCATGAGAACTGCAACAGTCTGCCAAGGACAGAGATATGGCTTGATTTTTCAAAACGATCTCTCCTTTTGTATATTTGCCCATTTTGTTCAGAGCCTCCTGCATTTGTATCTTATTTTTCCCTATTTTAGTTACTTACATGCTTACTTATATTTACCAGATCAGTGATCAGCTCTGGCTTATAGTGTGCTCGTTTGTGGGGGAGTTGATCCTGGGAATTTGGAGCCTCAGGCATGAGAGTCTATTTGCATAACCATTACACCATCTACCTTCACCAATTTATTAATTCATTTGTTTATTAAAGCACTGCTCAGTTTTGGCTTATGGTGGTTCCTTGGATAAAACCAGGGACATTGGAGCCTCAGGAATAAGAGTGCCTTTGCATCACCATCATGCTGTCTCCCCCACTCCATTTGCCCATTTTTCCCTCTTGTCTTCCTAAGTCACACTTTCTACTTCTGAGTGACCTTCCTCACTCCTACACCATACATTTATTTATGTATTTATTTATTTATCAATCTTTCTTCTCTCTCCTGGGTTTTGTTAGAATTGGAGTTCAGTGCCCTCAGGTTATCATCCACTAAAAGTCACCACTCTGAGAGTGAAGACCAAAATACTCATTTGGTACAATAGATGGAGGTCTGGCTTTGAATTTGCTTTTCCAATAAACACGGGTGTTGGAAGGTCGATCCACACCCCCTGCCTGTGTTTGTCTTTTCTTAGGTAAGGAGGGCTCTGGCGAGGTGAATTTCTAGGACTCACCTGTGAGGACATCTGCTCAAGGAGTCTACCATGACGTAGACAGTTGTATCTGCCACTTGGTGATAAGTGCTAATTTCTTCATCTAGAGTCCAACCAGCCTGCTGACTCTACTAAAAAAATCCACAGATATTTGACAGTTGCTGCTGGTGATCCAGGGGGTGGTGCAGTGGGTGGACTGTTGCCCACTCAAACCTGAGGTCCTGAGATTGACCTGAAGCTGTGCAAGAGCCACAGTGAAGCTCTGGTGTCCTCTCATTCTTTACTGATGCCTGTGAGTCCCCTACAGGATAATTTACAAGAACCCTTTATATATTTACTGAGTGGAAACAGATATCAAGCAAGTAGGGTGGTGGGGGATTTTGTTGAGTGCACAGTATTCAATTAGCAAGAATCCTGGTTCAAATCCCTGGTCCCCACTAGAAGGGGCTTAAGCTTACGAAGCTGTGAAGGAATGCTGGAAACCTCTCTGTGTGTGTGTTTGTGTGTGTCACTGCATCACTCAAAAAAAAAAATTAAATATTACAAATCTGTGATCTTCAGTACCTCAGGCATGAATGTTTTTAAATAAATAAATAAAATAACTTTAAAATACAAACATATAGATTCTATCTACACGAGCTTAAAGAGGTCGCGAATATTTATAAAACATTAAAGAATCATCAGGCCTTTAAACTTATTTTACATCAAAGTCAATATGAAGATTTTGACACTGTCTAGTCAACTAAACACAGACACAGGGGAGTTTAGACAAAGAGATTAGACAGGGTGGGGCACTAGCTCAGAATAGGGTGTAACAGGCTCTTTCTGATCACATCAGGAACTCATCTTTGCAGGGATTGGAGGGGGAGGTGGCAGATGGGATCAGATCAGGAGGAGGAGGAGGGGACTGACACACCCTGTGGGCTATAAAGCCAGCAGGAGCCTCCAACAGACAGACACTGAGCAGACAACGCCTGTTGATATTTTCTTGTTCCAGGATCCAGGAGAATCAGCTGCTCTGCAGAGAGAAGAAGCCCTTGGTCCTCAGCACAGAGCCCCAGCGGGGCAGAGCCTTTCAGAGGGTGAGTCCTGGGATACAAGTGCGTGAGCATGGGGTGCTGCTGGGGCCCCAGCAAGCCATTGGAGTTTGGAGGGTAGACTGGGCTCTCAGTGATGGGTTGGCTCATAGGGTTTCAGAGAGACAAACATTTCTCTAGAGCCTTTGGAAGAGATGTCCAGACCTCCTGTTGTTGGAGGGGTGGGTTCAGACAGGACAATGGGCAGGAAGAGAGTGAGTCCCTGCATGGGGAGAGAGACTGCTGACATGGTCCTCCTGAGGAGGTGCCGGCACCATCTCATTTCAGGAGTGGAAACCAGAACTGAGGTTGGAGCCCGGTCCTAGTTCAGGACTGACCACATTCATTGTAATTTTACCAATGTTTAAACCACAACTCTGGTTTATCAGAGTGTTGGGGATTGAACCTCGGCTTTGTGCTTCCTCACTTTTGCTCCCCACTGGATAAGTTTCCTCCCAGCCTCAAAGTGAAAACCTGAAAACCTATTCCATACATAGGAGTTATCTTGTAATGATAGGTAGGAGACACAGCAGAAGGTCTAACAAATTGCTAACTAGATTTTTTTTCTTAGTGGTGTAATACTGTCTTACACAGTTATCAGATGACAGGGGTAAACTTCCCTGGCTTTCCCAACATGAGCTCTCTGTGTCCAATCCTTTCATGAAAACTGCAACAGTCTGCCAAGAACACAGATATGGCTTGACTTTTTAAAACGACCTCTCCTTTTGTATATTTGCCCATTTTGTTCAGAGCCTCCTGCATTTGTATCTTATTTTGTCTATTTTAGTTACTTACATACTTATTTATATTTACCAGATCACTGATGAGTTCTGGCTTATAGTGAGCTCCGTTGTGGGGAAGTTAAACCTGGGAATTTGGAGCCTCAGGCATGAGAGTCTGTTTGCATAACCATGATGCCATCTACCCTCACCAATTTATTTATTCATTTATTTATTAAAGCACTGCTCATTTTCGGCTTATGGTGGTTCCTTGGATAGAACCAGGGACACTGTAGCCTCAGGCATAAGAGTGTCTTTGCATGACGATGATGCTGTCTTCCCCTGTTGGTATGCTTCTAAATACCTCCTCTGTTTCATTTGGTTTGATCCCCTCTGCTTGACACTATTCTATTTACATAGCTAAGCACCAGCATGCCTGCAGGGCATTGGTTTAATCCCCACTGGCTCATGATGTGTTTTTGCTCCACCCCCTCTCCTTGTCACACCCTGATTTTCACCAGTCACTTTTTTCTCCACCCTCTCTACATCACATCCTGTTTACACCCTACTTGCCAAGTATATTAGTTTAGCTTAGCCTAGCTTGGCTTAGATTGCTTAGCTTTGGTGTCCTCTCATTCTTTACCGATGCTTGTGGGTCCCCTACAGGATAATTTACAAGAACCCTTTACATATTTATTGGGTGGAAACAGACATCAAGCAGGTAGGGTTTTGGGGGATTTTGTTGAGTGCACAGTATGCAATATGCAAGAATCCTGTTTCAAAGCTCTGGTCCCCACTGGAAGGGGCTGAAATTTACTGAGCTGTGAAGCAGTGCTGCAAACCTCTCTCTCTTTCTTTCTCATCCCTATCTTCTTCTTCACTCTAGATTTCTAGCTTCTCTATTCAGTAAATCAGTCGAAATAACAAATATTTTTTAAAAGAGACATCAAGGGAAACAGGAGGAAAAGAGAAAGAGATACAGAGAGAGAGAGAAATATAGAGAGAGACTGAGAGAGTGAGAGTGAGTTTGGCAGCACTGCTGCTCAGCTTAGTAAATTTTAGCTCCTGCAGGTGAGGAGCTTATAGTGCCCCTGTTCATTGTAACTTTTTCTCTCAATTGCATGCTCCACTCTCAGCTTCAAAGTGATACATTTTTAATGTGTATTTCCTTACGCTTAGGTGAGAGGATGAGACAGCCCATCACTACTGTGGCAGACAGGTTCCTGAAGTTAAACTCAGGGCTTCATGTTCCCAGTTTTAACACCTGTAGCCACTGTTCTCATCCTGGGTCACCCAAACAGACCGTGTTCATCCAAAGACCCAGGACCAGGGGGCTGGGCAGTGGCACACTCAGTACAGAGAGCACATTGTACAGTGCACAGGGACCCAGGTTCAAGCTCTCAATCCCCACATGCTAGAGAAAGCTTCATAAGCAGTTATGCAGTACAGGAGGTCTCTGGCTCTTTCTCTGTCATTATCTCTCTATACGTTTTATTATCTTTAATTTTTTATTTCATAGGGAGATCCAGAAATCATAGGGCAGGGAGTAATAGAGAGGAAGGGAGACAGGGACACCAGTATCAACCAGGTTCCACCACCACTCTGCCCTGAGTAGAGGATCTTTGTCTCTCTCTCTCTCTCTCACTCCTTTTCTATCTCCTGCTCTGCTCTCAATTTCTCTCTGTCTCTATGCATAATGAAGAAGTGTATCTCCATGAACAATGTCAGGTATGTATCCATTACAGGAATCATCAGACACCTCATCTGTACTGAAAAAAGTCACTTTTTGTCAGGAAATGTTTGTGACATACTAAAACAGCTGGTAAAATCATTCCAAGGAGATCTATGGCATAAGCTTATTCCCGCCTTGTTTTCTTCCAGGCAGAAGACCCAACAGAAGAAGGTTCCAGTTCCTGCTACTGACACACATTGGAGAGGAAGTCCTACCAGCAGAGGAGCAGCTCCTGCCCCCAGCAGCCCATCTGGGACTCCTCCCTCCCCTAGGAGCCTCCTGAGCTTCTTAGCTGCAGGGAGAGGCTGAGAGAATCCTGCTGCCTCCCAGGTCCAGGTCTGCTCCTGGGCAGCAGCCTTGCAGAGACAGTGTCCTGGGATTGAGCGACTGCAGCATGGACCAGGAAGGCTTCTTGGAGGAGCTGCGGGCACAGGCCAGCTGCCCCATGTGCCTGGAAATCCTGAGGGACCCTATGACCCTGGCCTGCGGGCACAACTGCTGTGAGTCCTGCCTGCAGCAGCTCTGGGAGGGCCTGCTGGACGTGTTCCCCTGCCCAGTCTGCCAGCACCACTGCACCCCTGGGGGGCAGCGGGTCAACATCCAGCTGAGGGTCCTGGGAGACCTGCTGAGGCAGCTGCCTGGCACAGAAACCAGGAAGAGGAAGAGGCAGGCAGAGGGCCCGTGGTGCCCGCAGCACCCACAGCAGGTGCTCAGCCTCTTCTGTGAGCAGGACCTGGAGCTGGTGTGCGCCCAGTGTGGGTTGTCCTGTGAGCACAGCGGGCACGACCTGACCCCTGCCCCCAAGGCAGCCGCTCAGCACAGGCAGAGGCTCAAGGCCTACCTGCAGCCCCTCAAGAAGCAGCTTGCTGATGCTCTGCGGGGCTTACAGCTGCAGGGCAGAGAGACAGAGGTCCTGAGCCTGCAGGTGCAGGCTCTCAAGGCAGAGCTGGACAGTGACTTGCAGGAGAGTCAGCAGTTCCTGCAGAGGTATCTGGAGGTCACAGACGCCCAGATCTTCAGGGCCATGGAGACTCTTTACCAAACCCAGGAGAGCAGAGACCAGCTGTTGGCGCACAGCTCCTCCCTCCAGGCTCTGGAGAGGGAGCTCGCCAGGACCAGCCTGCAGACAGACACCCAGCTCCTGCTCAGAGGCCCAGAAGTTCGCCAGCTGCTGAAAAGATGTGAAGACTTCAAGGGCCCGGAAGCCAGCTCCTTCCAGTCCCAGGAGGCCGGCCCTAGTCTCCCCCACCACTACATGGGCACCTACTCCATGATCACCAGGTTCCAGACCCCAGTGAGCCTGGACCCCGAAACGGCTCACTGCAGTCTGCTAGTGGGTGGCTGCAGCAAGATGGTCTTGTTCCCACGGGACACGGAGGACACTGGCTATGAGGCCAAGGCCACAGGCTTTACTTCCCACATGGCCATCCTGGGCTCCCAGACCTTTGAGTCCGGCCGGCATTTCTGGGTAGTGAAAATCTCGGGCAAGGGCACCTGGGCCTTGGGAGTGTGCAAGGCCTCCTTCCCCAGACATGCCCTACAGCCCCCGTCCCCAAGTCTGGGCTGCTGGCACCTGGAGCAGCAGGTTGACTCGGGCCCAGACTCTGCTCACAGCCATGCTAACCACGACTGGGACAGCGACATCGACAGCCTGCGCATCGGGGTCTTCCTGGACTATGAGCTCGGCGAGCTCTCCCTCTACCACATGCAGCACAGAGCCCTCATCGCCACCATCCACGACACCTTCTCCGACAGCCTGCTGCCCTACTTCTCTGCTAGGCCCGAGTCCCCGACCCTCTCCATGAAGATCATCACCCAGAAAGCCTGAAGCCCGTGGACGCTGTCCTTTCTCTGACTCTGCCCTTCTCATCTTCCTCCAGTCTCTTGGACATCAAGCAAATGCAGAGAGCACTGTGATTCCAAACACCTTAAAACAGACACTTTTTCCTCCTGTGCTGCTGGTGGGAATATACCTTCATCCAACCTCTGTGGAGAACCTTCTGCAGAACTCTCAGAAATCTAGAAATGGACCTATGTATGCTATGATCCTGCAATTCCTCACCAGAGAACCCAACATACCCTTCCAAAAACATCTATGTGCACATCTGTTGTTAGCAGCACAATCTGTAATAGAGAAAACCTCGAAGCAGGCCAGGTGTCCAACAACAGCAGATGAGTGGCTGAGCAAGTTGTGGTACATATACACAATGGAATACTACTCAGCTATGAAAAATAGTAATCTCACCATTTTAAGCTGATCTTGGATGGACCTTGAAAAAATCATGTTAAGTCAAATAAGGCAGAAAGTGAAGCATGAATATGGGATGGTCTCACTCTCAGGCAGAAGTTGAAAAACAAGATCAGAAGAGAAAACACAAGGAGAACCTGGACTTGGCCTATTGAACTCAAGTAAAAGACTCTGGGGTGGATGGGTGGGGGGAGAGTACAGGCCCAAAAAGGATGACAGAGGACCTAGTGGGGGACGGTTGTAGTGTTATATGGAAAACTGTGAAACGTTATGCATGTACAAACTATTGTATTGACCCTCGAATGTTAAAAACTAATTCCCCAATAAAGAAATTCAAAAAACTAAAAAGACACTTTTTTATTCCCTTTGTGTTCATAGACTTCATTTTCAAATTCTGGCACACTTGACATTTGAGAAAAGACACTCACTCTCTGGGTTCTGGCACACAACTCCTCATTTATCATCTCATAATTTTTTACATAGTGGAAGCAGTTTAAAAAAAACAGTTTTATAATAACAGAAGGATAGTTAGTCTCACAATTATTCATAACTTCTATAATTATTAAAATTGAAAAAGAGCCAAATGATGTGTGAAATCGGGCCAAAACAGCCCAATGGGGAAAACAAAGTCTCCTTAACAAATGGTGTTGAAGGACTTGGACAACCACAAGCAGAAAAATAAAACTAGACCACCACCTAACACCATGCACCTACAGTAACTGAAAAAGAGACAAAGATACGGACATTAGACCCGAAACTAGAAAACACAGAGAATACACTGGTGAAGGGCTCCAGGACCTTAATATTAAAGATGTATTTCGGAGAATCCACTTCTGGGGAAGGAAACAAAATTAAAAATGAATAAGTGGGACTATATCAAATTTAAAAGAAACTTCCATATTGGTAAAGAGAAAACCCCTCAAATGGATAAAGATATTTGCACCTCACTGTTGAGTCAAATGACTGTTATCGAACATCTAAAAAGAGCCAATACAGCTCTAACAATCAAACAAAAAAGCCCAATAAAAAAAGTGGGAATCCCACTCTAATCAATGCAACAAGTACCATCTCAATATCCTTCATTTCAAAGTGTGTTTAGAGACGTCAGGCATGGAATGTCAACCCTTCAACCTCATTACTCAGGTGAGATGTCATGATCAATGAAGCAGTGTCGCTGGTGTCCTTCTTTCTCCCTCTATTTTCCCCTTCCATATCCATTGCTTTCTGTCTGCCTTTATCCAACAAAAAATATTAAACATTGAGACTCAGGCATTAGTGTAGCGGATTGAGTATGGGTGATGCAAAGTGCAAGGACCATTGTAAGGATACCAGTTCAAATCCTGATGCCCGCCCCCCCCCCATAGGGGAGTTGCTTCCCAGGCAGTGAAGCATGTCTGCAGGTATCTACATTTCTCTAGCCCTCTCTGTCCTCCCTTCCTCACTGCATTTATCTCTGTCTTATCCAACAGTAATGACAAGAATGAGAGCAGCAATAATAACTACAACAACAAGGGCAACAAAAGGGAACATAAGTAATTAAATTGAATAAAAAATTTAAAAAGTTACTCCCAAGATATATACAAAAGGAATGGAAAGTTCAAAATAAATTAGTCATCAGAGATTAAAAGGAAACGTTGGAGGCTGCAGTGAAACACCCTGAAGAAACCTCGTGTCAACACCTTAGATGACGCACTGACCCTGCTTTGCCTTGTGGTTCATAACAACCCAGAATCAAAACAGATACAGAAAAATCAAACGCTGATACAAAAAAAAAAAAAACTTAGGAAAACAGGCACCAAGTTTCTGTTCTCTGTGTGTGTACATAGAAAGAATGACAACATTTTAAGAACTGAAAGGAATCTATGAAAATGCAGGGGGATAATGTGGACCTCTGCACATCTGTATTTGTGTTATATAAAATGAATGCTGTGGGCTGAGGAGACAGCCTACTGGTGAGACTAAAGACCTCCAGATCCCAGATAAAATCGCCAGTACCACCATAAACCAGAGCTGAGTAGTGCTTTGGTAAGCAAACTTGTAAATCATTGCAGCCTATTTACTAAAATGCTGCAGTTAAGAATTTTATATATATCTTTCACAGGAAGTGGCATGTGGGAAAAGGTAATGGCTAGGAGAGGGGGTGGAGAAAAAGTGCGTGAAGGTAGCAAGCTTCCATAGCAGCTGTTGCGAAGGTTCTAACCAGTGGGGATTAAACCAATACCCTGCAGGCAGGGTGGGTCTCAGGCAAAACAATGATGATTTCAATATACCTCAGTGTCAAGCAATGCAGGGGACCTGGCATAATGATCAACATCTCCCCCTTTCTTTTTATCTAATGGCCATAATATTAGGAATGTGGGCTGCTTTGTGAGGCAGGGAGTCTGACAGGAAGAGGCACACTTTTGGGGTTCTACTGTCCCTCCTTGCTCAACCTCTCAGTAGAGAGAGAGTGAGAGACTAACAGGATTGGATGCACCCCTCAGGTTCAAGCCCTGCCAAGCTCAACCACATCCTCACAATTTCCCCACATCTCCCTCTTTCCAATGGCC
The DNA here is from genome assembly GCF_950295315.1 of Erinaceus europaeus. Lineage (NCBI taxonomy): Eukaryota > Metazoa > Chordata > Mammalia > Eulipotyphla > Erinaceidae > Erinaceus > Erinaceus europaeus. The sequence continues at coordinate 175,666,344 of NC_080164.1, forward strand.
ATATTTAAATGGGTTAATGTCGGTAAACTATCCATCTCTGACAGAGGAATAGTAGTGACCAGAAACCTATATCCTGCAGGCGTTTTTAAAAGAACTGGCACAAGACAGGGAAGGACAAGTAGGAGAGCAGCAAGAGCCACTGTGATGCGAAGGGGAGGCCAGGTGGGTGAAAAGGGGCATTTCTTGCCTCAAAGGGCGTTTCCTGCCTCTGGGGACAGGGTCTGCAGGCGAGGGCCATAGCCTGCCTCTCTAAGGGGCTATTAGAACTTTAATTGTAATTTAAAACCTTATAAGATAATACAGATGGGGGGAAGATATTGCATAATGGTTATGCAAACAGATTCTCATCCCTGGGGCTTCAAAATCCCACATTCAATCCTCTGCACCACCCTAAGCCAGAGCTGAGCAGTGCTCTGGTAAAAATAAAAGAAAAAACAGATCATAGGAATATAATTCCATACTACTCGCACCACCAAAGTTCTGTGCCCCCATCCCACTGCAGCAATAACTGCCATAGTTCTGCCAAGGTCATACTTTTAAAAAAAGTACATTACAAGATTATAAGATTACAGGGTAAACTCTTCTACCACACCCACCACCCAAATTCTATGTCTCCACCCTCCCAACAATAACCACCACAGTAGGAGACCCACTTTTATTTATTTATTTATTTATTTATTTTAATTTTTATCTTAGTTCACCAGAGTTCAGTTCCAGTTTATTGTGGTGTAGTGGATTGGAACTGGTATTTTGGAGCCTAAGGCATGAGAGTCTATCTGCATAACCATTGTGCTATCTACCTCCTGCCAAAATCTAGAGAGTCACATAGGATGTAAAGATAATTGCAAATCACTGTACCAGGTGTAAAGGACATCAGTAATTTCCAGGTCTAATCCCTCTCCATATCTGTTGCTGGCATGACTTTGAGGTCTTCTAAGCAAAGTAACTACTCTCACCCTCACCTCTCACATGGTTCTCTCTCTCCTCTCTCTCTCTCTGTCTCTCTCTCACACACACACACACAGACAGTCTGCATGAATTCAACCCTGACATTGTGAATCATTACCCAACTATTATCTCTGTGTTGTTTAGATATAAAAATGAAACTCCAACAGAATTCAGGGCCTGAAACTCATGGCATTAGCCAATCTGGATTTTATGCACAATAAAAAAAAAAAAAGGCGTTTTTGGTATGTGGTTTCAAGTACTGGAACATGATGGCAGAGGAGGATTGAGTTGTTCTGTGGAAAACTGAGAAGTGTTATACCTGTACAAACTACTGTATTCTTCCTCTCCTGGGGATATATCCTAAGGAACCCAACATATCCATCCAGAAAGATCTGTGTACACATATGTTATTGGCAGCACAATTTGTAATAGGCAAAACCTAGAAGCAACCCAGGTGTCCAACAACAGATGAGTGGCTGAGCAAGTGGTGGTATATATCCACAATGGAATACTACTCAGCTGTAAAAAATGGTGACTTCACTGTTTTCAGGGGTTCTTGGATGGACCTTGAAAAAATCATGTTGAGTGAAGTAAGTCAGAAGCAGAAGGATGAATATGGGATGATCTCACTCTCAGGCAGAAGTTGAAAAACAAGATCAGAAAAGAAAACATAAGTAGAACCTGAAATGGAATTGGCATATTGCACCAAAGTAAAAGACTCTGGGTTGGGTGGGTGGGGAGAATACAGGTCCAGGAAGGATTCAGAGGACCTAGTGTGGGTTGTATTGTTATATAGGAAACTGGGGGATGTTATGCATGTACAAACTATTTTACTTACTGTTGAATGTAAAACACTAATTCCCCAATTAAAATAATAATAATAATAAAACAGTAACAACTTTCAAACATTTCCTCAATTGTTATTAACTTTTTTTTTTTTGCCTCAGGGTTATTGCTGGAGCTTGGTGCCTGCTACACCAATCCACTGCTCCTAGAAGCTATATTTTCCCTTTTGTCGCCCTTATTGTTTTATCATTGTCGTGGATATTATTACTGTTGTTATTAATGCCATTGTTGTTCGATAGGACAGAGAGAAATGTAGAGAGGAGGAGAAGACAGAGAGAGGGAGAGAAAGATAGACACGTGCTGACCTTCACCACTTGCAAAGCGACCTCCTGTGGGTGGGGAGTCCAGGGCTTGAATGGAGATGCTTAGCCTGTCTTTGTGATTTGTGCCATGTTCGCTTAACCCATTGCACTACTGCCCGACTCTCTGTTATTAACTTTTAAGGAGCAGAGTCTAGGTCAGACTCCCAGGTAAGGGGAGGCAGCAGACTTGCTTCTGTGGGCTCATAGGTCAGTAGGAGGCAGAAGGGTTGAACAAGTGGCAGCTATTAAGGAGAAAAAATTAGGAGGAAGCAGGGGCAAATAGTGTTGGTAGGCCTCTAATTCTGCTTCTAAAAACCACTTCTGTTTCATTTGGTTTAATCCCCCTTGCTTAACACTATTCTATTTACATAACTAAGCACTGGTATGCCTGTATGGGATTGATTTGAAACCACTCAAAGCTGCAGTCTATTTACATAAATCACTAACTGTGCACCACCCTCCCTCCAGGGCATTGGGGGTTCAGTGGTAGAATTCTCACCTGCTCCGCCACCTCTCCTTGTCACACCCTGATTTTCACTAGTCACTTTTCTCTCCACCCTCTCTAAGTCACATCCTGTTCACACCCTACTTGGAAAGTATATATAAGGACAGGATTGTTCGTTTTATTTTAGCTTGGCTTTGATTGTGCTGCATCCTGCATAAATAAAGAGATACTGCCTACAGCTCAACCATGAATCCCTGGTCGTCTGTTTCCGCTCTCGAAGCTAGCCAGCAAAATAGCATACTGGTTATGCAAAGAGATTCTCATGCCTGAGACTCCAAATTCCCTGGTTCAATCCTCTGTTCTATTATAAGCCAGAACTGAGCAGTGCTATGGTTAAAAACAAACCAAAACACAAGTCCAGGAAAAGTATGGCAGAGGACCGAGTGGGGGTTGTATTGTTGTTCTGTGGATAACTCAGAAATGTTATGCATGTACAAATGATTCTATTCACTGGAAAACATTAATGCCCCAATGAAGGAAAAGGAAAAGTACAATAATTGAATTAAATTAAATATAAAAATCAGGCTGAAATGGTGGGGCTGGCAGTGGAGTCCACATGTCATCATGTGCGAGAGCCCAGGTTTGAGTCCTGAACCGCCACACAGGAGCAACCGCAGTGGGGGGGGGGGTGGTTGACCAGTTCTGGAGCAATACTGTGATGCCCCGCCTTGTCTCTGTCTGACCACATGTCTCTCTGTGTGGCATCCTCTCTGTAGTAAGAGAAGAAAAAAAGGAACTGGGAATGGTGGAGTGCTGCAGGCACTGGGCTCCACCGATAACCCTGGTGGCAAAAAAGGAGAAGGCGAATGAGGGCAGGAGGGGAAGAGGGAAAGAAATGGACTAGGCTGAGCACTGCGTTTCACTGCATGAATTTACTGGAAAAGAATTCTCATTCCACGTTTGAAACAGTGTATTCTTTTGTGAACTAACACAAAGAGCAACTCTTCTTTTTCTCTTCCTCCTCCTCCATCTCTTCCTCCGCTTCCTCATCCCTCTCCTTCTCAATCTTCTCCCTCCCCTCGTCTCCTTACCCTTCTCTATCATCATCATCTCCTCCCTCCCTACTCCTCCTTCTTTTCCTTCTCTCCCTTTTTCTCCTTGTTTCTTCTTCTTCTCTCCCTTCTCCTTCACCTTCTTCACTTGATAGGACAAAGAGAAATTGAGGGGGGGAGATAGAGAAGGAGAGAGGAAGAGAGACATCTGCAGCACTGCTTCACCTCTCATGCTTCTCTCCTTACAGGTAGAGACCAGTTCTTGAACCCAGACCTTGTGCGTGGTAACATGTGTGCTCACCTAGGTGAGGTACCTCCCCTCCACAGTTCATTCTTAAGATAATAATGAGCACAAGGTACTAACTTGTATCTGGCCATCACGTTGTCACTATACATCACTGAGACTTTCAGTTTATGAATGTTCTTTGGATCCAAATTAGGAACTTCCATACTCCCAAAGATACTAAACAGAAAAGTGAAAGAACAGTGTCAATCCCACACTAAATTCTTCAGAATCACAGTCCTAGTTAATAGTCAGCAGGTGAATTTGCACCATTGATTAGAACCCACTCTTGGAAATAGATTCAGGGACTGCGTACACAGCATAGTGGTTCTACAAAAGATTTCCATGCTTGAGGATCTAAGGTCGCAGGTTCAATCCTCAGAACCACTATCAAGCCACAGCTGAGTGGGGCTCTGGTCTTTTGTGTCTTTCTCTTTGTATCTGTCTCTCTTTAAAATAAATAAATAAATAAGATTCAAAAAGAAGATGAAATGAAATAGACATAGGCTCGTCATAGAAGCGGTTTATCGTATTCACTCAGGTGCATCTGGGTGACAAGTCTAGCAGATGGAGACTTGTCTCAAGTGTCCTCCCCCAGGGCTCTGTTCTGGCTCCTACACTATTTAATATTTACATCAATGACCTTCCAGAAACTTCTTCAAGGAAGTTCATCTACGCCGATGACATCTGCTGTGCAACTCAGGCATCAAAGTTCGACATCCTCGAGGAAACACGAAAGACATGTCTCTGATATCTGATTACTGTAAAAAATGGCGACTAATCCCTAGCACTGCAAAAACGGTATCATCTGTTTTCCATCTTCACCATGCCTCGGCCTCACTTGAGCTTAATGTGCAGCTTGACGATACAAGAATCCGGCATGAAGCCCAGCCAGTCTATCTTGGCGTTACTCTGGATCGCACCCTGTCATTTCACGAACATCTCATAAAAACTGCAGCAAAGGTGGGCGCAAGGAATAACATCATTGCAAGACTGGCCAGCTCCTCATGGGGCGCAAGCTCTTCCACACTACGAACATCATCTCTGGCATTATGCTATTCCACTGCAGAATACTGTGCCCCAGGATGGTTCCGTAGCCCCCATATCCACTTGGTCGATTCCAAATTATATTCCTCCATGAGGATCATTTCTGGAACCATCCGTTCCACCCTGGTTCCATGGCTGCCAGTTCTTAGCAACATCGCCCTGCCAGATATTCATCGGGATGCAGCATCATCTAAGTTCATTTCCCATGTCTACACTCGACCGGACCTGCCAATATACGCGGATATCTTCACCCACCCTGTCCAAAGCTTGACGTCTCGTCATCCAATCTGGTCCCCTACGCCTACACTGAACTTCTCTGTTCCAGACTCTTGGAAACAGAGTTGGCAGTCAGCTGAAGTAAAGAACAAACACCTCATCACAGACCCCTGCAAGCGTCAACCCGGCTTTGACCTAGCACGTTATGATCGGGCCCTCCTCAGTCGCTATCGAACAGGCCATGGCCAGTGCGCCGCTATGTTCCATCGCTGGGGAGCCAGAGACGACCCTAACTGCCCCTGCGGCTCCAGACAGACTATGACCGACATAGTCAACGACTGCCACCTCTCCAGATTCAAAGGAGGTCTCGAAACTTTACATCAGGCTCAACCTGACGCTGTTGACTGGCTACGGAAGAAGGGCAAACGCTAGAAGAAGAAGAAGAAGAAGAAGAAGAAGAAGTTCCCTCTCTTAGTACTTTTCAAATTACTGATCACTATTTCCTGGATTGACTTGTGTCTGAGTAAGGTAATTAAAGGGTTCACAGTGGTGGAAGTGAACAGTTATTTTAAAGTATTTTAATCCCTGAGTTGGAGCTCAGTGATTTAAAAGCCTCTTTTTTATTAATTTTTTTCTTCTCTGTAGGCTATGGGAGCCTGAGGGCTTCTAACTATAAATAGGCTTCTTAACTTAATCACTGACTCCTAACCAAGAGATAAGGCAGGGTGTGGCAGAGATAGTCCGGTGGTTATGCAAAGAGACTTGCACAGCCCCACAGCTATGCCACCAAGGTATCGTTCTTCTCCTGAATTTCCTAGTTAGATCTCTGTGCCCCGGTGTCTCTCCCTGCTGCTGCTCCAGAATCTGAGGGCAGTAGCAATGGAGACTCAGGGTTACACTTGGTGAGTCTCCGGGGAGTCCTCTCCTCCCTTCAGCTGTCCCCTTGTTGGTGGGACAGACTGGAGGTGGTGTCTCAACTGATAAACCACCGGACTGTTCCCAGCCACTTAGTCTCTCCCAGGCTCCTCTCTGTCACCAGCCATGTGTGTTTGCACTCACCCGTGATTTGGTGGGTTCCTGTATTTGTTCTAGTCTTGTCTTGTTTCAGTCCCAGGTGGTCTTCTTTGGTATTCCTAGTTAATCCTGGAGAGGAGAGGAGAGGAGAGGAGAGGAGAGGAGAGGAGAGGAGAGGAGAGGAGAGGAGAAAAAGAGATCTTCTGCTGCTCATAGCCCCACCTCTGGAAGTCTCCCTGTTTTATTATTATTATTATTATTATTATTGATATAGAATGTGTTTATAACAAATTAAATAGTGAAACAATAAAACAATATTAAATAACATTTATAAGCAAATGATCTGAGTAGACAGTCTCCATATAGAACTTATGAAAATATGGCATTATTCTCTTGAAAGAGAATTGAACCTCTTTTGAGTCTTTTTCTTATTTTGTTTAATGCTTTTTAACTTCATTTTACTTGATAGAAGAGAGAGAAATTGAGAGCATAGGGGACATAGAGAGAGAGAGAGAGACACCTGCAGCCCTGCTTCACTGCTTGTGTAGCTTTCCCCCTGCCGGTAGGGTTGGGGGTGAACCTGGGTCCTTGTGCATGGTAACATGCAGTTCACCAAGTGCCTCACTTCCCAACCCCAACAATTCTTACTATTTGAATTCTTCCTCCTTCTGTCCTAGGGAGCCATGCTCAAGCTCCTCCATAGAAGACCTGAAAATGATTCTCAGTGAAAAGAATATCGAGTTTACCTGCCAGTGAGACTTCAGGTAGCTGACTTCTTCCTGAACAGGACATGGCTACCTCTCTGTTGGTAGGCATTGTCCCTTTCTTCTGACACTTCTCCATTGGAAGACAGGCAGGGACCCCTCTTAGGCCTTGACGGAGACCCAGGATGGTGAAGTGTGATGCTGCTGACATCTTCCAATCCAGCCAGAAGATGCCCCCTGCCAGGACCTTCAATGATCAGCTTTGCCAGCGCCTCCTCTTCCTGCCCTGTCTGCCCCTGGTATCCTTACAATGGTCCTTGCACTTTGCACCACCCATACTCAATCCACTACACTAATGCCTGAGTCTCAATGTTTAATATTTTTTGTTGGATGAAGGCAGACAGAAAGCAATGGATATGGAAGGGGAAAATAGAGGGAGAAAGAAGGACACCAGCGACACTGCTTCATTGACCATGACATCTCACCTGAGTAATGAGGTTGATGGGTTGACATTCCATGCCTGACGTCTCTAAACACACTTTGAAAGGAAGGATATTGAGATGGTACTTGTTGCATTGATTTGGTTGGGATGCCCACTTTTTTTATTGGGCTTTTTTGTTTGTTTGTCTGAGCTGTATTGGCTCTTTTTAGATGTTCGATAATAGTCATTTGTCTCAACAGTGAGGTGCAAATATCTTTGTCCATTTAAGGGGTTTTCTCTTTACCAATATGGAAGTTTCTTTTAAATTTGATATAGTCCCACTTATTCATTTTTAATTTTGTTTCCTTCCCCAGGGGGTGGATTCTCCGAAATACATCTTTAATATTAAGGTCCTGGAGCCTTTCACCAGTGTATTCTGTGTGTTTTCTAGTTTTGGGTCTAATGTCCGTATCTTTGGTCTCTTTTTCAGTTACTGTAGGTGCATGGTGTTAGGTGGTGGTCGAGTTTCATTTTTCTGCTTGTGGTTGTCCAAGTCCCTCAACACCATTTGTTAAGGAGACTTTGGGCTGTTTTGGCCCGATTTCACACATAATTTGGCTCTTTTTCAGTTTTAATAATTAGAGAAGTTATGAATGATTGTGAGACTAACTATCATTCTGTTATTTTTACAAACTGCTTCCACTATGTAAAAAATTATGAGACGATAAATGAGGAGTTGTGTGCCAGAACCCAGAGAGTGAGTGTCTTTTATCAAATGTCAAGTGTGCCAGAATTTGAAAATGAAGTCTATGAACACAAAGGGAATGAAAAAGTGCCTTTTTATGTTTTATACTTTCTTTATTGGGGAATTAGTGTTTAACATTCGAAGGTCAATACAATAGTCTGTACATGCATAATGTTTCTCAGTTTTCAATATAACAATACAACCACCCCCCACTAGGTTCTCTGTCATCCTTTTTGGGCCTGTGCTCCCCCCCAACCACCCCAGAGTCTATTACTTGAGTGCAATATGCCAAGTCCAGTTCAGGTTCTCCTTGTGTTTTCTCTTCTGATCTTGTTTTTCAACTTCTGCCTGAGAGTGAGACCATCCCATATTCATCCTTCTGGTTCTGCCTTATGTGATTCAACATGATTTTTTCAAGGTCCATCCAAGATCAGCTGAAAATGGTGAGATTACTGTTTTTCATAGCTGAGTAGTATTCCATTGTGTATGTGTACCACAACTTGCTCAGCCACTCATCTGTTGTTGTTGGACACCTGGGCTGCTTCGAGGTTTTCTCTATTCCAGATTGTGCTGCTAAGAACACATGTGCACATAGATGTTTTTGGAAGGGTATGATGGGTTCTCTGGCGAGGAATTGCAGGATCATAGCGTGCGTAGGTCCATTTCTAGATTTCTGAGAGTTGTGCAGAAGGTTCTCCACAGAGGTGGGATGAAGGTACATTCCCACCAGCACAGGAGGAAAAAGTGTCTGTTTTAAGGTGTTTGGAATCACGGTGCTCTCTGCATTTGCTTGATGTCCAAGAGACTGGAGGAAGACGAGAAGGGCAGAGTCAGAGAAAGGACAGCGTCCATGGGCTTCAGGCTTTCTGGGTGATGATCTTCATGGAGAGGGTCGGGGACTCGGGCCAGGGCATGGCCACTGCGCTCACAGGACAGCCCACACTAGACGCCCACCAGCTCCAGGTCCTGCTCACAGAAGAGGCTTAGCACCTGCTGTGGGTGCTGCAGGCACCACGGACTCTACGGACCCTCTGCCTCCTCTTCCTCTTCCTGTTTTCCATGCCAGGCAGCTGCCTCAGCAGGTCCACCAGGGCCCTCAGCTGTATGTTGCCCTGCTGCCTCCCAGGGGCGCAGTGGTGCTGGCAGACTGGGCAGGGGAACACATCCAGCAGGCCCTCCCAGCACTGCTGCAGGCAGGACGCACAGCAGTTGTGCCCGCAGGCCAGGGTCACGGGGTCCCTCAGGAGGTCCAGGCACACGGGGCAGGTGGCCTGTGCCCGCATCTCATCCAGGAAGCCCTGCTGGGCCATGCTGCAGGCACTCAGTCCCAGGACACTCCCTCCGCAAGGCTGCTGCCCAGGAGCAGACCTGGACCTGGGAGGCAGCAGGATTCTCTCAGCCTCTCCCTGCAGCTGAGAAGCTCAGGAGGCTCCTAGGGGAGGGAGGAGTCCCAGATGGGCTGCTGGGGGCAGGGGCTGCTCCTCTGCTGGTAGGACTTCCTCTCCAATGTGTGTCAGTAGCTGGAACTGGGTCCTTCTTCTGTTGGGTCTTCTGCCTGGAAGAAAATGATGCAGGAAAAAGCTTATGTCATAGATGTCCTTGGCATGATTTATCAGATGTTTTAGTATGTCACTAATATTTCCTGAGAGAAAGTGACTTTTTTCAGTACAGATGAGGTGTCTGATGATTCCTATAATGGCTACATACCTGACATTGTTCATGGAGAGACCCTTCTTCGTTGTGCATAAGACAGAGAAGTTGAGAGCAGAGTAGGAGATATAAAGGGAGAGAGAGAGGGAGGGAGAGAGAGAGAGCTGCTACTCAGGGCCGGGTGGTGGTGGAACCTGGCTGATGCACGTGTCCCTGTTTCCTTCCATCTCTACTACTCCCTGCCTTATGATTTCTGGATCTCGCTATGCAGTAAACAATTAAAGATAATAGAAAGTATAGAGAGATAGAGACAGAGAGGAGCGAGAGACCACCTGTACTGCATAACTGTTTACGAAGCTTTCTCTAGTATGTGGGGATTGAGAGCTTGAACCTGGGTCCCTGTGAACTGGACAATGTGCTCTCTCTACTGAGTATGCCACTGCCCAGCCCCCTGGTCCTGGGTCTTTGGATGAAGACGGTCTGTTTGGGTGTCCCGGATGAGAACAGTGGCTACAGGTGTTAAAACTGGGAACATGAAGCCCTGAGTTTAACTTCAGGAACCTGTCTGCCACAGTAGTGATGTGTTGTATGCTTTACATTGGGTTCTAGTTCTCCCCCACAGAGAGAATTAGATCAGTCCAGTTAAATTTCGCGGGCTTGCTTGGCCCCGCCCCGGAGGAACCCCGCCAGAGTTCCTGAGTTCGAGAGGAAGAGAGAGAGGGCCAGAGAGTTCCTGAGTTCAAGAGTTTCAGGGTTACAGAGTAAGAGAGAGTTCCAGTGTGCCAGAGTTTCAGAGGGTTCCCCAGTATGAGAGTTCAAGAGTTCCAGAGTTGGAGAGTTCCCGAGTTACAGACTAAGAAGGAGTGCTTGTGCCGCCGCAAAGAGACAGCAGAGTTCTGTTTGGTGATTAGCTTGGTTTAGTTTATGAATCGTTGTTCCTGAATAAAGAAATACAGCTTCCCTGCCCAGCCGTTGTCTCCGCGTCTCTGTTACCCGCCTGTGAAGCTAAACCGCCCGGCAAGAGCCTTCCGAATTTTAACAACAGTGATGGGCTGTCTCATCTTCTCATCCATCAGTAAGGAAATGCACATTTAAAAATGTATCACTTTGAGGGTGAGAGTGGGGCACACAATTGAGAGAAAAAATTACAATGAACAGGGGCACTATAAGCTCCTCACCTGCAGGGGTTAAAACTAGTAAGCATTGTCTGGAAGGTGGCGCAGTGGTAAAGCTTTGGACTCTCAAGCATGAGGTCCAGAGTTCAATCTCCCACAGCACATGTGCCAGAGTGATGGCTGGTTCTTTCTCTCTCCCTCTATCTTTCTCATAAATAAATAAAATAAAATAAAATTTACTAAGCTGAGAAGCAGTGCTGCAAACCTATCTCTCTCTCTCTCCTGTTTCTCTTGATGTCTCTTTTTAAAAATATTTATTATTTCTATTTAATTACTGAATAGAGAAGCCATAAATCTGAGGTGAAAGGGAAAGATAGGGATGAGAAAGACAGACAAAGAGAGAGAGAGAGAGAGAGAGAGTTTTGAAGCACTGCTTCACAGCTTAGTAAGTTTCAGACCCTTCCAGTGGGGATCAGGGGTTCAATATTGCATACTGTGCATTCAAGAAAATCCCCCACAACCCTGCCCACTTGATGTCTGTTTCCACCCAATAAATATGTAAAGGGTTCTTGTAAATTATCCTGTAGGGGACCCACAGGCGTCAGTAAGAATGAGAGGACACCAGAGCTTCACTGTGGCTCCTGCACAGCTTCAGGTCAACCTCAGGACCTCAGGTTTGATGGGCCAACAGTCCACCCACTGCACCACCCCCTGGATCACCAGCAGCAACCTTAAAATATCGGTGGATTTGTTCAGAAAAGTCAGCAGGGTGATTAGACCCTAATTGAAGAAATTATCCCCTTTATCACCAAATAGCGGATACAACTGTTTATATCACGGTGACTCCCTGGGCAGATGCCTTCACAGGTGAGTCCTGGAAATTCACCTCTTCAGAGGCCTCCCTAACTAAGAAAAGACAAACACAGGCTGGTGGTGTTGATCCACCAGCCAACACTCATGTCTAGTGGAGAAGCAAATTCAGAAGCCTGACCTCTACCTTCTGTACCCCATGAGAATTTTGGTCCATACTCCCAGAGTGGTGAATGTTAGTATATGGAAACCTGAGAGTTCTAAACTTCAATTCCAACAAAACGCAGACGAGAGGAGGAGAAAGATAGATAGATAGATAAATAAATACATACATAAATAAATAGTTGAAGCGGGAGGAAGGACACTCAGAAGTAGAATGTGTGACTTGGGAAGAGAAGAGGGAAAAATGGGCAAGTGGAGGAGACAGCATCATGGTGATGCAAAGACACTCTTATGCCTGAGGCTCCAATGTCCCTGGTTCAATTCAATGAACTGAGTATTGCTTTAATAAATAAATAAATAAATAAATAAATAAATAAATAGGTGAGGGTAGATGGTATCATAGTTATGCAAGCAGATTCTCATGCCTGAGGCTCCAAATTCCCAGGATCAACTACCCCACAGCTGAGCACTCTATAAGCCAGAGCTCATCAGTCATCTGGTAAATATAAGTAACTAAGTAAGTAACAAAAATAGGGCAAAATAAGATACAAATGCAGGAGGCTCTGAACAAAATGGGCAAATATACAAAAGGAGAGATCGCTTTAAAAAGTCAAGCCATATCTGTGTTCTTGGCAGACGATTGCAGTTTTCATGAAAGGATTGGACACAGAGAACTCGTGGTGGGAAAGCCAGGGAAGTTTACCCCTATCATCTGATAACTGTGTAAGTCAGTGTTACACCACTAAGAAAAAAATCTAGTTAGCAATTAGTTAGAGCCTCTGCTGTGTCTTCTACCTATCATTACAAGATAATGCCTATGTATGGAATACCTTTTGAGGTTATCACTTTGAGGCTGGGAGAATTATCCAGTGGGGAGCAAAAGTGAGGAAGCACAAAGTCAAGGTTTAATCCCCAACACTCTGATAAACAAGAGTTGTGTTTAAACATTGGTAAAATTACAATGAATGTGGTCAGTCCTGAGCTGGGACCGGGCTCCAACCTCAGTTTTGGTTTCCACACCTATAATCAGATGTTGCCCACACCTCCTCAGGAGGACCAAGTCAGGAGTCTCTCTCCCCAGGAAGGGACTCACTCTCTTCCTCCCCATTGTCCTGTCTGAACCCACCCCTCCAACAACACGAGGTCTGGACATCTCTTCCAGAGGCTCTAGAGAAAATGCTTGTCTCTCTGAAACCCTATGAGCCAACCCATCACTGAGAGCCCAGTCCCCCCTCCAACCTCCAATGGCTTTCTGGGGTCCCAGCAGCATCCCATGCTCACCCACTTGTATCCCAGGACTCACCCTCTGACAGGCTCTGCTCAGCTGGGGCTCTGTGCTGAGCACCAAGGGCTTCTTCTCTCTGCAGAGCAGCGGATTCTCCTGGATCCTGCACCAAGAAAATAGCAACCAGGGTTGTCTGCTCAGTGTCTGTCTGTTGTAGGGTCCTGCTGGCTTTATAGCCCACAAGGTGTGTCAGTCCCCTCCTCCTCCTCCTGATCAGATCCCATCTCCCCCTCCAATCCCTGCAAAGATGAGTTCCTGATGTGATCAGATAGAGCCTGTTACACCCTACTCTGAGCTAGTGCCCCACCCTGTCTAATCTCTTTGTCTAAACTCCCAAGTGTTTGTGTTTAGTTGACTAGATACTGTCAAAATCTTCACACTGACATTGATGTAAAATAACTGCAAAAGCCTGGTGCTTCTTTAACGTTTTATAAATCCTTGTGACGTCTCTAAGCTGTTGTTGATAGAATCTATATCTTTGTATTTTAAAGTTATTTTATTTATTTATTTAAATACTTTCATGCCTGAGGTACTGAGGATCCCAGGATTTTAATATTTAATTATTTTTTTGAGAAAGATGCAGACACACACAGACAGAGAGAGAGAGAGAGAGGAGAGGTTTCTAGCACTCCTTCACAGCTTAGTAAGTTTGAGTCCCTACCAGTGGGGACCAGGGATTTGAACCAGAATTCTTGCTAATTGAATACTGTGCACTCAACAACAACCCCCACCACCCTACCTGCTTGATATCTGTTTCCACTCAGTAAATATATAAAGGGTTCTTGTAAATTATCCTGTAGGGGACTCACAGGCATTGGTAAAGAATGAGAGGACACCAGAGTATCATTATGGCTCCTGCACAGCTTCAGGTCAATCTCAGGACCTCAGGTTTGAGGGGCCAACAGTCCACCCACTGCACCACCCCCTGGATCACCAGCAGCAACCGTCAAATATCTGTGGTTTTTTTAGTAGAGTCAGCAGGCTGGTTGGACTCTAGATGAATAAATTATCCTTTATCACCAAGTGGCAGATACAACTGTCTACATCATGGTAGACTCCTTGAGCAGATGCCCTCACAGGTGAGTCCTGGAAATTCACCTCTCCAGAGCCCTCCCTAACTAAGAAAAGACAAACACAGGCTGGGGGTGTGTATCCACTTGTCGACACCCATGTCTATGGGAGAAGCAAATTCAGAAGCCAGACCTCCACCTATTGTACCCCATGAGAATTTAGGCCTCCCAGAGTGTTGAATGTTAGTAGATGATAACCTTAGTGCTGTGAACTACAATTCCAACATAACCCAGGAGAGAGGCGGAGAAAGGTAGTTAAATAAATAAATAAATGGTGGAGGAGGGAAAAGGGTCACTCTGAAGTAGAAAGTGTGAGTTAGGAAGAGAAGAGGGAAAAATGGGCAAGTGGAGTGGGGGAGACAGCATCATGGTGATGCAAAGACACTCTTATTCCTAAGGCTCCAATGTCCCTGGTTTTATCCAAGGATCGAGCATAAGCCAAAACTGAGCAGTGCTTTAATAAATAAATAATTTGGTGAGGGTATAATGGTTATGCAAACAGACTCTCATGCCTGAGGCTCCAAATTCCCAGGTTCAACTCCCCCAAAACCAAGCACACTATAAGCCAGAGCTCATCAGTGATCTGGTAAATATAAGTAAGCATGTAAGTAACTAAAATAGGGAAAAATAATATACGAAAGCAGGAGGCTCTGAACAAAACGGGCAAATATACAAAAGGAGAGATCGTTTTGAAAAGTCAAGCCATATCTGTGTTCTTGGCAGACTGTTGCAGTTTTCATGAAAGGATTGGACACAGAGAACTCGTGTTGGGAAAGCCAGGGAAGTTTACCCCTGTCATCTGATAACTGTGTAAGTCAGTATTACACCACTAAGAAAAAAAATCTAGTTAGCAATTAGTTAGACCCTCCTCTGTGTCTTCTACCTATCATTACTAGATAACTCCTGTGTCTGGAATAACTTTTGAGGTTATCACTCTGAGGCTGGGAGGAAACTTATCCAGTGGGGAGCACAAGTGAGAAAGCACAAAGTCAGAGTTCAATCCCCAACACGCTGATAAACCAGAGTTGTGGCTTAAACATTGGTAAAATTACAATGAATGTGGTCAGTCCTGAGCCGGGACCTGGCTCCAACCTCAGTTCGAGTTTCCACACCTGTGATGAGATGTTGCCTGCACCTCCTCAGGAGGACCATGTCAGCAGTCTCTCTCCCCATGCAGGGACTCACCCTCTTCCTCCTCCCTATTGTCCTGTCTGATCCCATTCCTCCAACAACACGAGGTCTGGACATCTCTTCCAAAGGCTCTAGAGAAAATGCTTGTCCCTCTGAGACCCTATGAGCCAACCCATCACTGAGAGCCCAGTCGCCCCTCCCACCTCCAATGGCTTTCTGGGGTCCCAGCAGCACCCCCTGCTCACCCACTTGTATCCCAGGACTTACCCTCTACAGGCTCTGCTCAGCTGGGGCTCTGTGCTGAGGACCAAGGGCTTCTTCTCTCTGCAGAGCAGCTGATTCTCCTGGATCCTGGATGGATAAACAGCAACCGGGGTTGTCTGCTCAGTGTCTGTCTGTTGGAGGCTCCTGCTGGCTTTATAGCCCACAGGGTGTGTCAGTCCCCTCCTCCTCCTCCTGATCAGATCCCATCTCCCACCTCCCTCCAATCCCTGCAAAGATGAGTTCCTGATGTGATCAGATAGAGCCTGTTACACCCTACTCTGAGCTAGTGCCCCACCCTGTCTAATCTCTTTGTCTAAACTCCCCAGTGTCTGTGTTTAGTTGACTAGATGGTGTCAAAATCTTCACATTGACTTTGATGTAAAATAGCAGCAAAGGCCTGGTGCTTCTTTAATGTTTTATAAATACTCGCGACCTCTCTATGCTGGTGTAGATAGAATCTATATTTTTGTATTTTGAAGTTATTTTATTTATTTATTTAAAGACTTTCATGCCTGAGGCACTGAAGATTCCAGGTTTTTAATTTTTAATTTAAGTTTTATTTTTGAGAAAGATGCAGAGAGACACACGCACAGAGACAGAGAGAGAGAGAGAGAGAGAATCACCAGAGCACTGCTCAGCTCTGGTTTATGGTGGTTTGAGGGATTGTACCTGTGACTTAGGAGCCTCAGGCATGAGACATTTTATTTTACAAAAAAATATTTACAGGGACTTTCAGAGTTTAAGCTTTGGAGTAGTAGCTACCGAGGCTTTGCTTTCCTTGATCAATTAGAAAAGCAATGAATATCACCGGAAACCTCAAGAAAAGACAACCAGGATCTTTCCAAACTCACTAAGCCCCTGATGAGTACAGACAGAAGGGTGGTGAAGGAGAGAGTTCCAAGTCTAAAAGGGCATAATCAGGGATTCATGGTGACAGACTGGCAGCTGAGGCCCACTCCTCTGGATCCAAGTTAAAAAGACGACAGTTGGGGTTTGGGCAGGAGTGCAGCAGGTTAAGCGTCCATGGCATGAAGCACAAGGACTGGTATAAGGATCCTGGTTAGAGTCCCTGGCTCCCCACCTACGGGGGGGGGGGGTGTCTCTTCACAGGCAGTGAAGTAGCTCTGCAGGTGTCTATCTTTCTCTCCAGTCTGTATTCCCCTCCTCTCTCCATGTCTTTCTGTGCTATCCAACAATGACATCATTACAACAATAATAACTACAACAACAATAAAGCAGCAAGGACAACAAAAGGGAAAATAAATAAAATAGTTTTTTATTATTATTATTTTTTAATTTAAGAAAGGAGACATTAACAAAACCGTAGGATAGAAGGGACACAACTCCACACAATTCCTGCCACTGGATCTCCATATCTCATCCCCGCCCCTGATAGTTTTCCCATTCTCTATCCCTCTGGGAGTATGGACCCAGGGTCTTTGTGGGTTACAGAAGGTGGAATTTCTGGCTTCTATAATTGCTTCCTCACTGGTCAATCCATACTCCCAGTCTGCCTCTCTCTTTCCCTAGTAGGTTGGGTCTCTGGGGAAGTGCAGCTGCAGGACATATTGGTAGGGTCTTCAGTCCAGGGAAGCCTGGGATGCATCATGATGGCATCTGGAACCTGGTGGCTGAAAAGAAAAGAAAGTTAACATAGAAAGCCAAACAAATTGTTGAACAATTATGGACCCAAAGGACTCAGGGGGTGAGTCCTGGGATACAGTTGGGTGAACACAAGGTGCAGCAGGGACCCCAGGGAGCCACTGGAGGTGGGAGGGGGCAACTGGACCCTCAGTGATACGTTGGCTCACAGGACTTCAGAGAGACAAGCGTTTGCTCTACAGTCTTTGGAAAAGATGTCCAGACCTCGTGTTGTTGGAGGGGTGGGTTCAGATAGGACAATAGGGAGGAAGAGGGTGAGTCCTGGCATGGGGAGAGAGACTGCTGACATGGTCCTCCTGAGGAGGTGTGGGCAACATCTCATTACAGGTGTGGAAACCCGAACTGAGGTTGGAGCCCGGTCCCAGCTCAGGACTGACCACATTCCTTGTAATTTTACCAATTTTTAAACCACAACTCTGGTTTATCAGCGTGTTGGGGATTGAGCCTTGACTTTGTGCTTTGTCACTTGTGCTCCTCACTGGAGAGGTCTCCTCCCAGCCTCAAAGTGATCACCTCAAAAGGTATTCCATACATAGGAGTTATCTAGTAATGATAGGTAGAAGACACAGAGGAGGGTCTAACTAATTGCTAACTAGATTTTTCTTCTTAGTGGTGTAACACTGACCTACACAGTTATCAGATGACAGGGGTAAACTTCCCTGGCTTTCCCAACACGAGTTCTCTGTGTCCAGTCCTTTCATGAAAACTGCAATAGTCTGCCAAGAACACAGATATGGCTTGACTTTTTAAAACGGTCTCTCCTTTTATATATTTGCCCATTTTGTTCACAGCCTTGTTGGTATGCATGAGACCCCTTCTGTTTCATTTGGTTTAAATCCCCCCTGCTTAACACTATTTTATTTACATAACCACTGTTAACAAGTTCCACCCTCCCTCCAGGGCATTTGTGGTTCAGTGATAGGATTCTTGCCTAATCTGCCCCCTCTTTGTCACACTCTGATTTTCACCAGTCACTTTTCTCTCCACCCTCTCTATGTCACATCCTGTTTCCACCCTACTTGGGAAGTATATATAAAGACAGCATTGTGAGTTTTAGAGTACTTTACTTTGAGTTTAACTTAGCTCGTCTTAGATTGTGCTGCGTCCTGCATGAATAAAGAGATACTGCCTGCAGCTCAACTATGAGTCCCTGGTCATCTGTTACCTGCCCGTGAAGCCAGCCCGGCAAAAACAACCTAACCCGTCGAAAACAACACAGCCTCTTGCATCTGTATTTTATTTTGCACTATTTTATTTACTTACATACTCAAATTATATTTACCAGATCACTGCTCAACTCTGGCTTATAGTGGTGCATGGGATCTTGGGGGGGGGTGTTTGAACCTGGAGATTTAGAGCGTCAGGCGTGAAATCGTGCTTGCATAACTATTATACCATCTATCCCCACCTGTTTATTCATTACCTAATGAACGTTGATCAACTAGGAAAAGCAATGAAAATCACCTGAAAGCTCCAGAAAATACAACCAGGATCTTTCCAATCTCACCAAGCCACAGATGAGTACAGACAGAAAGGTGGTGAAGGGGAGATTCCCAAGTCTAAAAGGGCATAGTCAGGGATGCATGGTGACAGACTGGCAGCTGAGGCCCACCCTTCTAGATCCAAGTTAAAAAAATGGCAGTTGGGATTGGGCAGGACCGCAGCAGATTAAGCATCCATGGCACGAAGCACAAGAGCTGGTATAAGGATCCTGGTCAGAGTCCCTGGCTTCCCACCTATAGGTGGGTCTCTTCACAGGCAGTGAAGTTGCTCTGCAGGTGTCTTTCTCTCATCTCTTTATTCTCCTCCTCTCTCCATTTCTTTCTGTGCTATCCAACAACTACATCATTACAACAATAATAACTACAACAACAAAAAACAACATGGGCAACAAAGGGAAAATAAATAAAAAATTTATATTTTTTTATTTAAGAAAGGAGACATTAAAAAAAAAAACCATAGGATAGGAGGGACACAACTCCACACAATTCCTGCCACCAGATCTTTATATCCCATCCCCTCCCCGATAGCTTTCCCATTCTCTATCCCTCTGGGAGTATGGACCCAGGGTCTTTGTGGGTTACAGAAGGTGGAAGGTCTGGCTTCTGTAATTGCTTCCTCACTGGGATATCCATACTCCCAGTCTGACGCTCTCTTTCCTTAGTAGGGTGGGTCTCTGGGGAAGTGCAGCTCCAGGACACATTGGTGGGGTCTTCAGTCAAGGGAAGCCTGGTTGGCATCATGATAGCATCTGGAACCTGGTGGCTGAAAATAAAAGAAAGTTAACATACAAAGCCAAATGAATTGTTGGCCAATATCGGACCCAAAGGATGGATCAGTGCAGAGGAAGTTTTGGGGGTTACTCACTGCAGATCAGACTCTAGTGTACTTCTGCTTTCAGGTATCTATTTTGCCTGGTTTATGGATACGTGTGAACATATGGTCTATCTCAGGGGACCTGGACTATATCTAGGTTTTGGGCCTTTGTGAGTAAGTGAACCACCTGGGATGGAATTAGAGAATATTATAAAAGGAATGTTCTTGGCGGGGCTGTGAGCAGCAGCAGATCTATTTGTCTCCTCTCATCTCCTGGATCAACTAGGAATACCAAAGGAGACCACTTGGGACCCTAACAAGACAGGACTAGAATGACTACAGGAACCCACCAAATCACCGGTGAGTGCAGACACACATGGCTGGTGACAGAGAGGAGCCTGGGAGAGACTAAGTGGCTGGTAACCGTCTGGTGGTTGATCAGTTGAGACAGCACCTCCAGTCTGTCCCACCAACAAGGGGATGGCTGAAGGGAGGAAAAGACTCCCCAGAGACTCACCAAGGGCAACTCTGACTCTCCATTGCTACTGCCCTTAGAATCTGGAGCAATGGCAGGGAGGGTAACCAGAGGACAGAGATCTAATCAGGAAGCTCAGGAGAAGACCTACTGTTGTTAAAGTTCGGGGAGCAGAGACACATGGCTGGGCAGGGAAGCTGTATTTCTTTATTCATGAACAACGATTCACAAACTAACCCAAACTAATCACCACACAGATCTGTCCTCCATCTCCTCACTCCGAAGCGCCAAAAACTCTCCAACTCTGTCGGGTTCCTTTGGGGCGGGGACAAGCGGGCCCCTGAAACTAGCAGGGCTAAACCACAATCTTCCAGAGGTGGGGGGAAGGGGACCAAACCAATATAAAACATACAACAACCTATACCTCGGTGGCATAGTTGTGGGGCTGTGAAAGTCTCTTTGCATAACCACTGGACTATCTCTGCCACACCCTGCCTTATCTCTTGGTTAGGAGTCAGTGATTAAGCTAAGAAGCCTACTTTTATTTAGAAACCCTCAGGCTCCCATAGCCTACAAAGAAGAAAAAAAAAAAAAAAGAGGCTTTTAAATCACTGAGCTCCAACTCAGGGATTAAAATACTATTGAAACAACGGTTAACTTCCACAACTGTGAACCCTTTAATTACCTTACTTAGACACAAGTCAATCCAGGAAATAGTGATCAGTAATTTAAAAAGTACTAAGAGAGGGAACTCATAACATAATATATAAAATGGGTAAACCAACAAGAAGAAAAATTGAAGAAACTAACCAGGACAACAAACAGTCCAGCTAAAAGCCCCCCAAAGGGTGAAGCACAAAATAATGGTTCAACATCCAAACATTAGCTAAGGAAATAATCACAGCAGTGAGTAAAGAGTTTGAAAGAATTGTGATCAGAAATGCAGGAACAAAGAAGACTCTGGAAGAAAACACTAACTATCTCAAGGTTATTAGAGAGCTGAAAGCTGAAATAGCTGAGCTAAGAACACAACTAATTGAACAAGCTAAAACAGTATCAGAACAGGGTAACAAAACAGATGAACTCCAGAAAACAGTAGAGGGCAGAGAGAGTAGAATCAATGAGGCGGAAGACAGAATTAGCAAGGTCAAGGACGAATTCGAGACAACTAAAAAAGAAGTAATAGATCTCAAGGAGATTAAGAGATGCTGAAAAGAACAACAGAGTCCTATGGGATGACTTCAACAACAACAACAACAACAACAACAACAATATATGCATTATTAGCTTACCAGAGGAAGAAAAAGAGGGAGAGGAAGAAAGCATTCTTCAGACCATAATAGCTGAAAACTTCTCTAGTCTAGACGACATCAAAGACATAAAGATTCAAGAAGCCCAGAGGGTGCCAAACAGAATTAACCCAGACTTAAAGACACCAAGACACATCATATATAGAATGGAAAGGAATGAAGATAAAGAAAGGATCCTGAAGGCTGAAAGAGAAAAACACAGAGTTACCTAAAGAGGAAAACCCATAAGATTAGCAGCATTCTTCTCCATACAAACACCACAGGCCAGAAGAGAATGGCAAGATATCTATTGAGTACTCAATGAAGAAGGCATTCAACCAAGAATACTATATCCTGCTAGACTGTCATTCAGACTAGATGGAGGCATCAAAATTCTCTGAGTCCAATCCTTTCATGAAAGCTGCAATAGTCTGCCAAGAACACAGATATGGCTTGACTTTTTAAAACGACCTCTCCTTTTGTATATTTGCCCATTTTTTTCAGAGCCTACTGAATTTGTATCTTATTTTGCCCTATTTTAGTTACTTACATACTTATTTATATTTACCAGATCAGTGGTCAGCTCTGGCTTATAGTGTGCTTGGTTGTGGGGGAGCTGATCCTGGGAATTTTGAGCTTCATGCATGAGAGTCTGTTTGCAGAACCATTATGCCACCTACCCTCACCAATTTATTTATTCATTTATTTATTAAAGCACTGCTCAGTTTTGGCTTATGGTGGTTCCTTGGATAGAACC
This sequence comes from Erinaceus europaeus, assembly GCF_950295315.1. Taxonomy (NCBI): domain Eukaryota; kingdom Metazoa; phylum Chordata; class Mammalia; order Eulipotyphla; family Erinaceidae; genus Erinaceus; species Erinaceus europaeus. Next base: position 175,688,353 of record NC_080164.1, read on the forward strand.
AGGGACATTGGAGCCTCAGGCATAATCTTTGCATAACCATGATGCTGTCTCCCTCACTCTACTTGCCCATTTTTCCCTCTTCTCTTCCTAAGTCACACTTTCTACTTCTGAGTGAACTTCCTCCTCCCTCCTCCACCATTTATCTGTCTATCTATCTATCTATCTGTCTGTCTGTCTATCTATCTTTCTCCTCTCTGCTGGGTTTTGTTGGAAGTGGCGTTCAGAGCCCTCAGGTTATCATCCACTAACATTCACCCCTCTGGGAGTACAGACCAAAATTCTCATGGGGTACAATAGGTGGAGGTCTGGCTTCTAAATTTGCTTCTCCACTAGACATGGGTGTGGCAGGTCAATCCACACCCCCACCCTGTGTTTGTCTTTTCTTAGTTAGGGAGGGCTCTGGAGAGGTGAATTTCCAGGACTCACCTGTCAGGGCATCTGCCAAAGGTGTCTACCATGACGTAGACAGTCATATCTGCCACTTGGTGATAAGTGCTAATTTCTTCATCTAGAGTCCAACCAACCTGCTGACTTTTCTGAACAAATCCACAGATGTTTTAAGGTTGTTGCTGGTGATCAAGGAGGTAGTGCAGTGGGTGGATTGTTGGCCCCTCAAACCTGAGGTCCTGAGGTTGACCTGAAGCTGTGTAGGAGCCACAGTGATGCTGTGGTGTCCTCTCATTCATTACTGATGCCTGTGCATCCCCTACAGGATAATTTACAAGAACCCTTTACATATTTACTGGGTGGAAACAGATATCAAGCAGGTAGGGTGGTGGAGGATTTTGCTGAGTGCACAGTATTCAATTAGCAAGAATCTTGGTTCAAGATCATTGAAATCATCCCAAGCATCTTCTCAGACCACAATGGAATCAAACTAACACTTAACAATGAACAAAAGATTAGTAATAGTCCCAAAATATGGAAGCTCAATAGTACACTTCTTAACAACCTCTGGGTCAAAGAGAAAATCAAGGAAGAAATCAAAATGTTTAGAGACTTCAAAGAAAATGAAGACCCAAGCTATCAAAACATTTGGGACACAGCTAAGGCAGTACTGAGAGGGAAGTTCATAGCTATACAAGCACACATTAGGAAACAAGAAAAAGTACAAATAAACAGCCTGATTGCACATCTGCTACACTAATGCCTGAGTCTCAATGTTTAATACTTTTTGTTGGATAAAGACAGACAGAAAGCAATGGATATGGAAGGGGAAAATAGAGGGAGAAAGAAGGACACCAGCAACACTGCTTCATTGATCATCACGTCTCACCTGACTAATGAGGTTGAAGGGTTGACATTCTATGCCTGACATCTCTAAACACAGTTTGAAAGGAAGCATATTGAGATGGTACTTGTTGCATGGAAGAGAGTGGGATGCCCATTTTGTTTATTGGGCTTTTTTAAATTTGTTTGAGCTGTATTGACTCTTTTTAGATGTTTGATAACAATCATTTGTCTCAAGAGTAGGGTGCAAATATCTTTATCCATTTGAAGGATTTCCTTTTTACCAATATGGAAGTTTCTTTTAAATTTGATAATAATCCCCTTTATTCATTTTTAATTCTGTTTCCTTCCCCAGGGGGTGGATTCTCCGAAATACATCTTTAATATTAAGGTCCTGGAGCCTTTCACCAGTGTATTCTGTGTGTTTTCTAGTTTCGGGTCTAATGTCCGTATCTTTGGTCTCCTTATAAGTTACTGTAGGTGCATGGTGTTAGGTCGTGGTCTAGTTTCTTGCTCGTGGTTGTCCAAGTCCCTCAACACCATTTGTTATGGAGACTTTGTTTTCCCCATTGGGCTGTTTTGGCCCTATATCACACATAATTTGGCTCTTTTTTTCAATTTTAATAATTATAGAAGTTATGAATAATTGTGAGACTAACTATCCTTCTGTTATTTTAAAACTGTTATTTTTAAAACTGCTTCCACTACGTAAAAAATTATGAGACGATAAATGAGGAGTTGTGTGCCAGAACCCAGAGAGTGGGTGTCTTTTCTCAAATATCAAGTGTGCCAGAATTTGAAAATGAAGTCTATGAACACAAAGGGAATCAAAAAGTGTCTTTATATTTTTTTGAATTTCTTTATTGGGGAATTAGTGTTTAACATTCGAGGGTCAATACAATAGTCTGTACATGCATAACATTTCCCAGTTTTCAATATAACAATACAACCACCCCTACCTGGTCCTCTGTCATCCTTTTTGGGCCTGTGTTCCCCCCCTACCACCCCAGAGTCTATTACTTGAGTGCAATACGCCAAGTCCAGTTCAGGTTCTCCTTGTGTTTTCTCTTCTGATCTTGTTTTTCAACTTCTGCCTGAGAGTGAGACCATCCCATATTCATCCTTCTGGTTCTGCCTTATGTGATTCAACATGATTTTTTCAAGGTCCATCCAAGATCAGCTGAAAATGGTGAGATTACTATTTTTCATAGCTGAGTAGTATTCCATTGTGTATGTGTACCACAACTTGCTCAGCCACTCATCTGTTGTTGTTGGACACCTGGGCTGCTTCGAGGTTTTCTCTATTCCAGATTGTGCTGCTAAGAACACATGTGCACATAGATGTTTTTGGAAGGGTATGATGGGTTCTCTGGTGAGGAATTGCAGGATCATAGCGTGCGTAGGTCCATTTCTAGATTTCTGAGACTTGTGCAGAAGGTTCTCCACAGAGGTGGGATGAAGGTACATTCCCACCAGCAGCACAGGAGGAAAAAGTGTCTGTTTTAAGGTGTTTGGAATCACAGTGCTCTCTGCATTTGCTTGATGTCCAAGAGACTGGAGGAAGACGAGAAGGGCAGAGTCAGAGAAAGGACAGCGTCCATGGGCTTCAGGCTTTCTGGGTGATGATCTTCATGGAGAGGGTCGGGGACTCGGGCCTAGCAGAGAAGTAGGGCAGCAGGCTGTCGGAGAAGGTGTCGTGGATGGTGGCGATGAGGGCTCTGTGCTGCATGTGGTAGAGGGAGAGCTCGCCGAGCTCATAGTCCAGGAAGACCCCAATGCGCAGGCTGTCGCTATTGCTTTCCCAGTCGTGGTTAGCATGGCTGTGAGCAGAGTCTGGGCCCAAGTCAACGTGCTGCTCCAGGTGCCAGCAGCCCAGACTTGGGGACGGGGGCTGTAGGGCATGTCTGGGGAAGGAGGCCTTGCACACCCCCAAGGCCCAGGTGCCCTTGCCCGAGATTTTCACTACCCAGAAATGCCGGCCGGACTCAAAGGTCTGGGAGCCCAGGATGGCCATGTGGGAAGTAAAGCCTGTGGCCTTGGCCTCACAGCCAGTGTCCTCCGTGTCCCGTGGGAACAAGACCATCTTGCTGCAGCCACCCACTAACAGACTGCAGTGAGCCGTCTCGGGGTCCAGGCTCACGGGGGTCTGGAACCTAGTGATCATGGAGTAGGTGCCCATGTAGTGGTGGGGGAGACTAGGGCCAGCCTCCTGGGACTGGAAGGAGCTGGCTTCGGGGCCCTTGAAGTCTTCACATCTTTTCAGCAGCTGGCGAACTTCTGGGCCTCTGAGCAGGAGCTGGGTGTCTGTCTGCAGGCTGGTCCTGGCGAGCTCCCTCTGCAGAGCCTGGAGGGAGGAGCTGTGCGCCAACAGCTGGTCTCTGCTCTCCTGGGTTTGGTAAAGAGCCTCCATGGCCCTGAAGATCTGGGCGTCTGTGACCTCCAGATACCTCTGCAGGAACTGCTGACTCTCCTGCAAGTCACTGTCCAGCTCTGCCTTGAGAGCCTGCACCTGCAGGCTCAGGACCTCTGTCTCTCTGCCCTGCAGCTGTAAGCCCCGCAGAGCATCAGCAAGCTGCTTCTTGAGGGGCTGCAGGTAGGCCTTGAGCCTCTGCCTGTGCTGAGCGGCTGCCTTGGGGGCCGTGGTCAGGTCGTGGCCGCTGTGCTCACAGGACAACCCGCACTGGGCGCACACCAGCTCCAGGTCCTGCTCACAGAAGAGGCTGAGTACCTGCTGTGGGTGCTGCGGGCACCACGGGCCCTCTGCCTGCCTCTTCCTCTTCCTGGTTTCTGTGCCAGGCAGCTGCCTCAGCAGGTCCCCCAGGACCCTCAGCTGGATGTTGACCCGCTGCCCCCCAGGGGTGCAGTGGTGCTGGCAGACTGGGCAGGGGAACACGTCCAGCAGGCCCTCCCAGAGCTGCTGCAGGCAGGACTCACAGCAGTTATGCCCGCACGCCAGGGTCATAGGGTCCCTCAGGATTTCCAGGCACATGGGGCAGCTGGCCTGTGCCCGCAGCTCCTCCACGAAGCCTTCCTGGTCCATGCTGCAGGCGCTCTATCCCAGGACACTGTCTCTGCAAGGCTGCTGCCCAGGAGCAGACCTGGACCTGGGAGGCAGCAGGATTCTCTCAGCCTCTCCCTGCAGCTGAGAAGCTCAGGAGGCTCCTAGGGGAGGGAGGAGTCCCAGATGGGCTGCTGGGGGCAGGAGCTGCTCCTCTGCTGGTAGGACTTCCTCTCCAATGTGTGTCAGGAGCTGGAACTGGATCCTTCTTCTGTTGGGTCTTCTGCCTGGAAGAAAACAAGGCGGGAATAAGCTTATGCCATAGATCTCCTTGGCATGATTTTACCAGCTGTTTTAGTATGTCACAAACATTTCCTGACACAAAGTGACTTTTTTCAGTACAGATGAGGTGTCTGATGATTCCTGTAATGGCTACATACCTGACATTGTTCACGGAGATACACTTCTTCATTATGCATAGGGACAGAGAGAAGTTGAGAGCAGAGCAGGAGATAGAAAAGGAGTGAGAGAGAGAGAGAGAGACAAAGATCCTCTACTCAGGGCAGAGTGGTGGTGGAACCTGGTTGATACTGGTGTCCCTGTGTCCCTTCCTCTCTATTACTCCCTGCCCTATGATTTCTGGGTCTCCCTATGAAATAAAAAATTAAAGATAATAAAAAGTATAGAGAGATAATGACAGAGAAAGAGCCAAAGACCTCCTGTACTGCATAACTGCTTATGAAGCTTTCTCTAGCATGTGGGGATTGAGAGCTTGAACCTGGGTCCCTGTGCACTGTACAATGTGCTCTCTGTACTGAGTGTGCCACTGCCCAGCCCCCTGGTCCTGGGTCTTTGGATGAAGACGGTCTGTTTGGGTGACCCAGGATGAGAACAGTGGCTACAGGTGTTAAAACTGGGAACATGAAGCCCTGAGCTTAACTTCAGGAACCCGTCTGCCACAGTAGTGATGGGCTGTCTCATCCTCTCATCTAACAGTAAGGAAATGCACATTAAAAATGTATCACTCTGAGCTGAGAGTGGGGCATGGAATTGAGAAAAAAAGTTACAATGAACAGGGGCACTATAAGCTCCTCACCTGCAGGAGCTAAAATTTACTAAGCTGAGCAGCAGTGCTGCCAAACTCACTCTCACTCTCTCTCTATATTTCTCTCTCTCTCTGTATCTCTTTCTCTTTTCCTCCTGTTTCCCTTGATGTCTCTTTTAAAAAATATTTGTTATTTCGACTGATTTACTGAATAGAGAAGCTAGAAATCTAGAGTGAAGAAGAAGATAGGGATGAGAAAGAAAGAGAGAGAGGTTTGCAGCACTGCTTCACAGCTTAGTAAATTTCAGCCCCTTCCAGTGGGGACCAGAGCTTTGAAACAGGATTCTTGCATATTGCATACTGTGCACTCAACAAAATCCCCCAAAACCCTACCTGCTTGATGTCTGTTTCCACCCAATAAATATGTAAAGGCTTCTTGTAAATTATCCTGTAGGGGACCCACAGGCGTCAGTAAAGAATGAGAGGACACCAGAGCTAAGCAATCTAAGCCAAGCTAGGCTAAGCTGAACTAATATACCTTGGCAAGTAGGGTGTAAACAGGATGTGATGTAGAGAGGGTGGAGAGAAAAGTGACTGGTGAAAATCAGGGTGTGACAAGGAGAGGGGGCAGAGCAAAAACACATCATGAGCCAGTGGGGATTAAACCAATGCCATGCAGGCATGCTGGTGCTTAGTTATGTAAATAGAATAGTGTTAAGCAGGGGGGATCAAACCAAATGAAACAGAGGGGGGTTTTAGAAGCATACCAACAGGGGAAGACAGCATCATGGTCATGCAAAGACACTCTCATGCCTGAGGCTCCAATGTCCCAGGTTTAACTTCCCCACAACTGAGCTCACTATAAGCCAGAGCTCATCAGTGATCTGGTAAATATAAGTAGGCATGTAAGTAACTAAAATAGACAAAATAAGATACAAATGCAGGAGGCTCTGAACAAAATGGGCAAATATATAAAAGGAGAGGTCGTTTTAAAAAGTCAAGCCATATCTGTGTTCTTGGCGGACTATTGCAGTTTTCATGAAAGGATTGGACAGAGAGAACTCATGTTGGGAAAGGCAGGGAAGTTTACCCCTGTCATCTGATAACTGTGTAAGTCAGTGTTACACCACTAAGAAAAAAATCTAGTTAGCAATTAGTTAGACCCTCTGCTGTGTCTTCTACCTATCATTACAAGATAACGCCCATGTATGGAATACCTTTTGAGGTTTTCACTTTGAGGCTGGGAGGAAACTATTCCAGTGGGGAACACAAGTGAGAAAGCACAAAGTCAAGGTTCAGTCCCCAACACGCTGATAAACCAGAGTTGTGCTTTAAACATTGGTAAAATTACAATGAATGTGGTCAGTCCTGAGCTGGGACCTGGCTCCAACCTCAGTTCTGGTTTCCACTCCTGAAATGAGATGGTGCCGGCACCTCCTCAGGAGGACCAGAACAGCAGTCTCTCTCCCCATGCAGGGACTCACTCTCTTCCTGCCCATTGTCCTGTCTGAACCCACCCCTCCAGCAACACGAGGTCTGGACATCTCTTCCAAAGGCTCTAGAGAAATGCTTGTCTCTCTGAAGCCCTATGAGCCAACCCATCACTGAGAGCACAGTCCCCCCTCCCACCTCCAATGACTCCCTGGGGTCCCAGCAGCACCCCATGCTCACCCACTTGATCTCAGGACTCACCTTCTGAGAGGCTCTGCTCAGCTGGGGCTCTGTGCTGAGGACCAAGGGCTTCTTCTCTCTGCAGAGCAGCGGATTCTCCTGGATCCTGGACCAAGAAAATAGCAACCGGGGTTGTCTCCTCAGTGTTTGTCTGTTGGAGGCTCCTGCTGGCTTTATAGCCCACAGGGTGTGTCAGTCCCCTCCTCCTCCTCCTCCTGATCAGATCCCATCTCCCACCTCCCTTCAATCCCTGCAAAGATGAGTTCCTGATGTGATCAGATAGAGCCTGTTACACCCTACTCTGAGCTAGTGCCCCACCCTGTCTAATCTCTTTGTCTAAACTCCCCAGTGTCTGTGTTTAGATGACTAGATACTGTCAAAATCTTCACACTGACATTGATGTAAAATAACTGCAAAAGCCTGGTGCTTCTTTAATGTTTTATAAATACTTGTGACCTCTCTAAGCTGGTGTTGATAGAATCTATATGTTTGTATTTTAAAGTTATTTTATTTATTTATTTAAAGACTTTCATGCCTGAGGTACTGAAGATCCCAGGTTTTTAATTTTTAATTTATTTTTTATTTTTGAGATAGATGCAGACACACACACTCAGATAGAGAGAGGGAGAGAGAGGTTTCCAGCACTCCTTCACAGCTTAGTAAGTTTAAGTCCCTACCAGTGGGGACCAGGGGTTTGAACCAGGATTCTTGCTAATTGAATACTGTGCACTCAACAAAAACCCCCACAACCCTACCTGCTTGATATCTGTTTCCACCCAGTAAATATGTAAAGGGTTCTTGTAAACTATCCTATAGGGGACCCACAGGCATCAGTAAAGAATGAGAGGACACCAGAGCTTCACTGTGGCTCCTGCACAGCTTCAGGTCAACCTCAGGACCTCAGGTTTGATGGGCCAACAGTCCACCCACTGCACCACCCCCTGGATCACCAGCAGCAACCTTAAAATATCTGTGGATTTGTTCAGTAGAGGCTGCAGGGTGGTAGACTCTAGATGAAAAAATTATCCTTTATCACCAAGTGGCAGATACAACTGTCTATGTGATGGTAGTCCTTTGGCAGATGGCCTCACCGGTGAGTCCTAGAAATTCACCTCTCCAGAGCCCTCCGTAACTAAGAAAAGACAAACACAGGCAGGGGGTGTGGATCGATCTGCCAAGACCCATGTCTAGTGGAGAAGCAAATTCAGAGCCAGACCTCCACCTCCTGTACCCCATGAGAATTTTGGTCTGTACTCCCAGAGTAGTGAATGTTAGTAGATGATAACCATAGGGCTCTGAACTTCAATTCCAACACCACCCAGATGAGAGGAGGAGAAAGGTAGTTTAATTAATTAATTAGTTAATTAATTAATTAATGGTGGAGGAGTGAGAGACATCACTCCGAAGTAGAAAGTGTGACTTAGGAAGAGAAGAGGGAAAAATGGGCAAGTGGAGTGGGGGAGACAGCATCATGGTTATGCAAAGACACTCTTATGTCTGAGACTCCAATGTCCCTGGTTCTATCCAAGGAACCACCATAAACTAAAACTGAGCATTGCTTTAATAAATAAATGAATAAATAAATTGGTGAAGGTAGATGGTATAATGGTTATGCAAACAGACTCTCATGCCTGAGGCTCCAAATTCCCAGGATCAACTCCCCCACAACCGAGCACATTATAAGCCAGAGCTCATCAGTCATGTGGTAAATATAAGTAAGCATGTAAGCAACTAAAATAGGGCAAATTAAGATACAAATGGAGGAGGCTCTGAACAAAATGGGCAAATATATAAAAGGATAGATTGTTTTAAAAAATCAAGCCATATCTGTGTCCTTGGGAGACTGTTGCAGTTTTCATGAAAGGATTGGACACAGAGAACTCGTGCTGTGAAAGCCATGGAAATTTACCCCTGTCATCTGATAACTGTGTAAGTCAGTGTTACACCACTAAGAAAAAAATTCTAGTTAGCAATTAGTTAGACCCTCTGCTGTGTCTCCTACCTATCATTACTAGATAACTCCTGTGTCTGGAATAACTTTGAGGTTATCACTTTGAGGCTGGGAGGAAACTTATCCAGTGGGGAGCACAAGTGAGAAAGCACAAAGTCAGGGTTCAATCCCCAACACGCTGATAAACCAGAGTTGTGGTTTAAACATTGGTAAAATTACAATGAATGTGGTCAGTCCTGAGCCGGGACCAGGCTCCAACCTCAGTTTTGTTTTCCACACCTGTAATCAGATGTTGCCCACACCTCCTCAGGAGGACCAGAACAGCAGTCTCTCTCCCCATGCAGGACTCACCCTCTTCCTCCCTATTATCCTGTCTGATCCCATTCCTCCAACAACACGAGGTCTGGACATCTCTTCCAGAGGCTCTAGAGAAAATGCTTGTCTCTCTGAAACCCTATGAGCCAACCCATCACTGAGAGCCCAGTCTACCCTCCAAACTCCAATGGCTTGCTGGGGTCCCAGCAGCACCCCCTGCTCACCCACTTGTATCCCAGGACTCACCCTCTGAAAGGCTCTGCCCCGCTGCGGCTCTGTGCTGAGGACCAAGGGCTTCTTCTCTCTGCAGAGCAGCGGATTCTCCTGGATCCTGGACCAAGAAAATAGCAACAGGCGTTTTCTGCTCAGTGTCTGTCTGTTGGAGGCTCCTGCTGGCTTTATAGCCCACAGGGTGTGTCAGTCCCCTCCTCCTCCTGATCTGATCCATCTGCCACCTCCCCCTCCAATCCCTGCAAAGATGAGTTCCTGATGTGATCAGAAAGAGCCTGTTACACCCTACTCTGAGCTAGTGCCCCACCCTGTCTAATCTCTTTGTCTAAACTCCCCTGTGTCTGTGTTTAGTTGACTAGACGGTGTCAAAATCTTCACATTGACTTTGATGTAAAATAAGTTGAAAGGCCTGATGGTTCTTTAATGTTTTATAAATATTCGCGACCTCTCTAAGCTTGTGTAGATAGAATCTATATGTTTGTATTTTAAAGTTATTTTATTTATTTATTTAAAAACTTTCATGCCTGAGGTACTGAACATCACAGATTTGTAATATTTAATTTTTTTTTTGAGAAAGATGCAGTGACACACACACACACACACACACACACACAGAGAGAGAGAGGTTTCCAGCATTCCTTCACAGCTTCGTAAGCTTAAGCCCCTTCTTGTGGGGATCAGGGATTTGAACTAGGATTCTTGCTAATTGAATACTGTGCACTCAACAAAATCCCCCACCACCCTACTTGCTTGATATCTGTTTCCACTCAGTAAATATATAAAGGGTTCTTGTAAATTATCATGTAGGGGACTCACAGGCATCAGTAAAGAATGAGAGGACACCAGAGTTTCACTGTGGCTCCTGCACAGCTTCAGGTCAACCTCAGGACCTCAGGTTTGAGTGGCCAACAGTCCACCCACTGCACCACCCCCTGGATCACCAGCAGCAACTGTCAAATATCTGTGGTTTTTTTTAGTAGAGTCAGCAGGCTGGTTGGACTCTAGATGAAGAAATTAGCACTTATCACCAAGTGGCAGATACAACTGTCTATGTCATGGTAGACTCCTTGAGCAGATGCCCTCACAGGTGCGTCCTAGAAATTCACCTCTCCAGAGCCCTCCCTAACTAAGAAAAGACAAACACAGGCTGGGGGTGTGGATCGACCTTCCAACACCCGTGTTTATTGGAAAAGCAAATTCAAAGCCAGACTTCCATCTATTGTACCACATGAGAATTTTGGTCTTCACTCCAAGAGTGGTGACTTTTAGTGGATGATAACCTGAGGGCTCTGAACTCCAATTCCAACAAAACCCAGGAGAGAGAAGAAAGATTGATAAATAAATAAATACATAAATAAATGTATGGTGTAGGAGTGAGGAAGGACACTCAGAAGTAGAAAGTGTGACTTAGGAAGACAAGAGGGAAAAATTGGCAAATGGAGTGGGGGAGACAGCATCATGGTGATGCAAAGACACTCTTATTCCTGAGGCTCCAATGTCCCTGGTTTTATCCAAGGAACCACCATAAGCCAAAACTGAGCAGTGCTTTAATAAACAAATGAATTAATAAATTGGTGAAGGTAGATGGTGTAATGGTTATGCAAATAGACTCTCATGCCAGAGGCTCCAAATTCCCAGGATCAACTCCCCCACAAACGAGCACACTATAAGCCAGAGCTGATCACTGATCTGGTAAATATAAGTAAGCATGTAAGTAACTAAAATAGGGAAAAATAAGATACAAAAGCAGGAGGCTCTGAACTAAATGGGCAAATATACAAAAGGAGAGATCGTTTTGAAAAGTCAAGCCATATCTGTGTCCTTGGGAGACTGTTGCAGTTTTCATGAAAGGAATGGACACAGAGAACTCGTGTTGGGAAAGCCAGGGAAATTTACCCCTGTCATCTGATAACTGTGTAAGTCAGTGTCACACCACTAAGAAAAAAATCTAGTTAGCAATTAGTTAGACCCTCTGCTGTGTCTTCTACCTATCATTACTAGATAACGCCTATGTATGGAATACCTTTTGAGGTTATCACTTTGAGGCTGGGAGGAGAATTATCCAGTGGGGAGCAAAAGTGAGGAAGCACAAAGTCGTGGTTCAGTCCCCAACACTCTGATAAACCAGAGTTGTGGTTTAAAAATTGGTAAAATTACAATGAATGTGGTCAGTCTTGAGCTGGGACCTGGCTCCAACCTCAGTTCCAGATTCCACACCTGTAATGAGATGTTGCCCGCACCTCCTCAGGAGGACCATGTCAGCAGTCTCTCTCCCCATGCAGGGACTCACCCTCTTCCTCCTCCCTATTGTCCTGTCTGATCCCATTCCTCCAACAACACGAGGTCTGGACATCTCTTCCAAAGGCTCTAGAGAAAATGCTTGTCTCTCTGAAGCCCTATGAGCCAACCCATCACTGAGATCCCAGTCCCCCGTCCAACATCCAGTGGCTCCCTGGGGTCCCAGCAGCACCCATGCTCACCCACCTGTGTCTTAAGACTCAGCTTATGAGAGGCTTTGCTCAGCTGGGGCTCCGTGCTGAAGACCAAGGGCTTCTTCTCTCTGCAGAGCAGCTGATTCTCCTGGATCCTGGACCAATAAACAGCAACTGAGATTGTCTGCTCAGTGTCTGTCTGTTGGAGGCTCCTGCTGGCTTTATAGCCCACAGGGTGTGTCAGTCCCCTCCTCCTCCTCCTGATCTGATCCCATCTCCCACCTCCCCCTCCAATCCCTGCAAAGATGAGTTCCTGATGTGATCAGATAGAGCCTGTTACACCCTACTCTAAACTAGTGCCCCACCCTGTCTAATCTCTTTGTCTAAACTCCCCTGTGTCTGTGTTTAGTTGACTAGATAGTGTCAAAATCTTCACATTGACTTTGATGTAAAATAACTACAAAGGCCTGGTGCTTCTTTAATGTTTTATAAATACTCGTGACCTCTCTAAGCTGGTGTAGATAGAATCTATATTTTTTGTATTTCGAAGTTATTTTATTTATTTATTTAAAGACTTTCATGTCTGAGGCAATGAAGACCCCAGGTTTTTAATTTGTAATTTATTTTTTATTTTTGAGAAAGATGCAGAGAGACACATGGACAGAGAGAGAGAGAGAGAGAGAAACACCAGAGCACTGCTTAGCTATGGCTTATGGTGGTTTGACGGATTGTACCTGTGACTTAGGAGCCTCAGGCATGAGACATTTTATTTTATAAAAATATATATACGGGGACTTTCAAAGTTTAGGCTTTGGAGTAGCAGCTACCGAGGTTTTGCTTTCCTTGATCAACTAGAAAAGCAATGAATATCACCTGGAACCTCAAGAAAAGACGACCAGGATCTTTCCAAACTCACCAAGCAACAGATGAGTACAGACAGAAGGGTGGTGAAGGAGAGACTCCCAAGTCAAGGGCATAATCAGGGATTCATGGTGACAGACCAGCAGCTGAGACCCACCCCTCTGGATCCAAGTTAAAAAGATGACAGTTGGGGTTTGGGCAGGAGTGCAGCAGGTTAAGCGCCCATGGCACGAAGCACAAGGACTGGTATAAGGATCCTGGTTAGAGACCTTGGCTACCCACCTATAGGAGGGTCTCTTCACAGACAGTGAAGTAGCTCTGCAGGTGACTATCTTTCTCTCAGCTCTGTATTTCCCTCCTCTATCCATGTCTTTCTATACTATCCAACAATGACATCATTACAACAATAATAACTACAACAACAATAAAGCAACAAGGACAACACAAGGGAAAATAAATAAAATAGTTTATTATTATTATTTTTTTATTTAAGAAAGGAGACATTAACAGAACCGTAGGATAGAAGGGACACAACTCCACACAATTCCTGCCTCCAGATCTCCATATCCCATCCCCTCCCCTGATAGCTTTCCCATTCTCTATCCCTCTGGGAGCATGGACCCAGGGTCTTTGTGGGTTACAGAAGGTGGAAGGTCTGGCTTCTGTAATTGCTTCCACGCTGGTCAATCCATACTCCCAGTCTGCCTCTCTCTTTTCCTAATAGGGTGGGTCTCTGGGGAAGTGCAGCTCCCAGACACATTGGTGGGGTCTTCAGTCCAGGGAAGCCTGGGTAGCCTCATGATGGTATCTGGGACCTGGTGGCTGAAAAGAAAAGAAAGTTAACATACAAAGCCAAACAGATTGTTGAACAATTAATTATGGACCCAAAGGTTGGAATAATGCAGAGGAAGTATTGGTGGATACTCACTGTAAACTCTAGAGTACTTGTGCTTTCAGGTATATATTTTGCCCTAGTTTATGGATACATGTGAACATATGGTCTATCTCAGGGGACCTGGTCTATATCTAGGTTTTAGGTTTTTGTTAGTAAGTGAACCACCTGGGATGCAATTAGAGAATACTATGAAAGGGAAGTTCTCACCTGAGTTATGAAGTTGAAGGGTTGTTATTCTATACCTGAAGTCTCTGGACACAGTTAGAAGTGAAGCATGCTGAGGTGGTACTCATTGTGTTGATTAGGTTGCGATCAGCGGATACAATATTATTTGATATGAATTTGGAGTAGCATGTGGGAAAGTGGGCCCTACCCTAACATTCCAGGACAGGGAGACATATAGGCTCTCTAGTGGAAATGTGAGGTTCCTGCTGTCTTAGTGTTCAAGAAAATAATGGATAGTTATTGTTATCAACACATTATTTGGTAATTGGGTTAACTTTGAAAAGTCCCTTTGTTAGGGTTTGCTGAATAATACCCAGTATCTTGTATATAGCTGTGCCACCGGTTGCTTCTGTCCTCCCTGGTCTAGGCTTTTGAGAGAGTCCACATATCAAAGACTCAGCCTATATGTTAAAAAGACTCAGTTTGTGTTTTAAAAAGTTTGAGACATATGATCAATTTTCCCCCGCTCATATTAATTAAATAGTGATTTATATGACTACACTTTAATAGAAATGTACATAAACACCATTCCCACCACCAAAAGACTGTGTCCCATTCCACCCACCCACCCATGCTCCCCTCCCGCCACCCCGGGAAGCTGAATGTCCATCCTCCCCCTCACCACACGGTTTTCATTTAGTCAGCTCCTGCTTTTAGTTTCCCTTTCTTATCTTTTTCTCAACTTCTGTTGATGAGTGGGATCATCCCATACTCATCTTTATCTTTCTGACTTAGCTCTCTTAACATAATTACATCTAGCTCTGTCCAAGATGGGTCAGAGAAGGAGGGTTCATGTTCTTAATAGCTGCATAGTATTCCATTGTGTATATATACCACAGCTTTCTCAGCTAATCATCTGTTGTTGGGCACCTGATTCTTTTGGACGTTTTTTTTTTTTTTTTTTTTTAAAGAACATTAAAAAACAAAGACTTGGTCCAGAGGTTAAGTAGTTGTTTGTGGTGGATCAAACATTGCAGTCTTCAGTGTGAGGTCCTGAGTTCAATTCCAGGCAGCACATGTACTAGAGTGATGCCTGTTAATTGTATGTCTCGAAGTTTTTCAAAACACAAACTGAATCATTTTAATATATAGGCTGTGTAATTGATATGCAGACTCTCTCAAAAGCCTAGACCAAGTAGATCAGAAGCAACCAATAGCACAGCTATATACAAGATACTGGGTACTGCAAAGCAAACCCTAACAAAAGGACTTTTCAAAGTTAACCCAATTAACAAATAATGTGATGATAACATTATCTATTGATTGTCTGTTTGAACCCTAAGACAGCAGGAACCTCACATCTCCACTATAGAGCCTCTACTTCCCCCAGTCCTGGAACCCTTGGATAGGGCCCAGTTTCCCGTATGCCTCTCCTAATCCATATCAAATAATATTGCATCTGCCGATCACAACCTAATCAACGCAACGATTGCCACCTCAACATGCTTCACTTCAGACTGTGCCCAGAGACTTCATGTGTGGAATGACAACCCTTCAACTTCATTACTCGGGTGAGACCTTTCCTTTCATAGTATACTCTAATTCCATCCCAGGTGGTTCACTTTCTAACAAAGTCCCAAAACCTAGATATACACCAGTTTCTGTGAGAGAGAGCTTATGTTCACACTTATTCGTAAACTACTGCAAAATATATACCTGAAAGCAGAAGTACACTAGAGTTTGCAGTGAGTACCCCCTAACACTTTCTCTCCACTATTCCAAGCTTTCGGTCCATGCTTGCTCAACAATTTGTTTGGCTTTGTATGTTAACTCTCTTTTCAATCACCAGGTTCCAGATGTCATCAGGATACTGGCCAGGCTTCCCTAGACTGAAGACCCCACCAATGTGTCCTGAAGCCCCACTTCCCCAGAGACCCACCCTACTATGGAAAGAGAGAGGCAGACTGGGAGTATGGACCAACTAGTCAACGCCCATGTTCAGTGGGGAAGCAATTACAGAAGCCAGACCTTCTACCTTCTGCAACCCACAATGACCCTGGGTCCATGCTCCCAGAGGGATAGAGAATGGGAAAGCTATCAGGGGAGGGGGTGGGATATGGAGATTGGGTGGTGGGAATTGTGTGGACTTCTACCCCTCCTACCCTATGGTTTTGTTAATTAATCCTTTCTTGAATAAAAAAGAAAAACAAAAAACAAAGACTGTGGTCCAGAGGTTAAGTAATGTTTGCGGTGGATCAAACATTGCAGTCTTCATTGTGAGGTCCTAAGTTCAATTCCCAGCAGCACATGTACCAGAGGATGCCTACTTCTTTCTCTCTCTTGTCCTACCTTTCTCATAAGTAAATAAAATGTCAAAAAAAAAAAAAAAGAATGAATGAATGGAAAGGGAAAAAAATGTACCTAAGCCACAGGTCCATGTGGTTTGAGGACTATAAAAGGTGAGTGAGTCATTCCCATGACTGAAAATCAGAGCGCAGAGAGAGCAGGCAACATACAAGTCTAGTGGATGAGACACACGACTCCTGGGTTCAGGTTTTAGCAGCAAAAAGATGGTTAATAAGAAAGAAAAACACCTAAAAATTTCCCAGTATGTGGTCTGGGAGGTGGTGTAATGGATAAAGCATTGGATTCTCAAGCATGAGGTCCCGAGTTCAATCCTAGCAGCACATATACCAGAGTGTTATGTGGTTCTCTCTCTCTCTTCCTATCTTTCTCATTAGTAAATAAATAAAATATTTTGAAAAAAATTTCCCACTGTGACTTGTTGAGTCTCCATTGAAGTGGTCCCACAGACACTGGGACAGCAGCAGGAAGACCCTATAATGACATCAAGGTCACAGAACTAACCTGGTGATTTTTTTCTATTTCTTTTCTCTTCTTTCCTTTTCTTTTCTTTTCTTTTCTTTTCTTTGTAAAATAGAAAATATTGATACAACCATATCAGAAGAGGGGCAAAATTCCACACATTTCCCACCACCAGAGGTCCATATCCCATTCCCTCCATTGGAAGCTTTTCTATTCTTTATCTCTCTGGAGGCATGGACCCAGGGTCATTATGAGGTGCAGAAGGTGGGAAGTCTGGTTTCTGTAATTGCTTCTCCGATGGACATGGGCATTGACAGGTTGATCCATACTCCCAGCCTGTCATTATCTTTCTTTCCCTACTGGGGCAGGGCTCTGGAGAGGTTGGGTTCCGGGGTATATTGGTAAAGTTGTCCAACCAGGAGACCCAGGTTAACATCATGGTAGCATCTGATACTTGGTGTTTGGAACGTGTATTATTATTTTTTTTTCATTGGATGGAGACAGCCAGAAATTGAGAGTGAATAGGGTGGTAGAAAGGAAGAGAAACAGAGACACCTGTAGCACTGCTTCATCACATTTGAAGCTTTCCTCCTGCAGGTGGGGACTGGGGACTTGAACCCGGGTACTTGAGCACAGTAGCATGAGCACTTGTCCATGTGTGCCACCACCCAGATTCCGGAACATGTATTCTTTTGCCTCCTCCTTTCTTCTGGGACTCAGTTCAGTAGTTCTTGTAAGGTAGTTATGATGGTGGCAATTCCTTTAGTTCTTGAATATTTAAGAAAACCTTTATTTCCCCCTCATATTTGAAGGAAAAATTTGCAGGGTAAAATATTTGTGGCTGGAATTCCCTCCCCTTTAGAATTTGAATATGTCATTCCACTTTCTCCTTGCCTCTCAAGTTTGTAAAGAGAAATCTGATGAAAGTCTTATAGCTCTGCCTTTGTATGTAACCTCTCCCCTTTCCCTAGTAGCCAGCAAAATTTCTTTCTTATCGTTGACTTTGGGTCATTTTACAATACTAATTTGCCTTGGTACTGGTCTTGTTGTATTTATAAATCTGGGTGATGGTTCTGCCTCTAGGGTGAGAATGTTCTGATGGTTTCCTGAGTGAGGGGAGTTCTCAGCTGAAAGTGCTCTGAAAATGGACTCTGGGTCTTTGGGCTTATTCTCCTCTTCAGATAGACTTATCACTCTTCCACTGGATCTCTCATTGGAGTCTGCAATTTCACAGAGAGTTGCTTCAATCTTTCTAAACCATTGTGCTCCCTCATCTGTGAATTGAAAGAGTGGCCTGGCTGTATCTTCTGTATGGGAGATTATTTCTTCTGAATGTGTGGATATATTTTCTAAGCCTTCTACCTGGGCATGGGTTGCAGATAGGGTGTCTTTTACTCCCTGGAGTTCTGACCGAAGTTCTTTCAAGAACTTAGTCATGTCTGTTATCAGTTCATCTCTCATGCATCATAATGCCATAGTAACATGCTCTTTTAATTCCTGCTTAAATTCTTGGAGAGGCCTTATAATAAGCTCTGTGTAGTCTGTCTCTGAGAGTTCCTCTAAATCTCTAGTTCCTTGGATTTCCTCTGTTTCCTTTCTGTCAGGTTGAAACGGCATAGCTGGCTGTTTAGTTCTGGTTCTGTGCTTGCACATTTTTTGTGCAGTTTATCTCTGGCCAGCAGGTGGTGTTATTATGATGTCTATGTTTCTTTAGTTTGTATGATCTGCCCTGTGTCTTGTTGTGGTCCCATGTGGTCTCCTTTGATATTCCTAGTTGGCCAGAGAGAGGAAAGGCCAGGAAAGAAGAGAAAAGATGAGAGAAGAGGACAAGAAAGGAGAGGAGAGGAGAGGAGATGACTTACACATTCTATGAGGCAAACCTTACTATGATCCCCAAAGCAGGAAGAGATATACCAGAAAATAAAACACTAAACCTATATGTGTGATTAGCATTGACGTAAAGATCCTGAAGGAGAAATTGGTACATCAAATTCAACAACATATCAAGAGAATAATTCACCAAGACCAACTGGGATTCATCCCTGGGAAACACGGATAGTTCAATATCTGCCAATCAATCAATGGACTTCATCATATCAACAAAAAGGAAGATAAAAAATCACAGGGTCATATCAAGTGAAGCCAAAATGGCATTCAACAAGATACAGTACCCATTCATGATAAAGACCCTCCAGAAACTTGGAACTGAAGAATTATTCCTCATCATGAAAAAGACCATTTACTATAAACTCATTTGATTCTCACTGCGGAAAAACCTAACGCTTTCCCCTTAATAAATAATAGGAACCAGACAAGGATGTCCTCTTTCTCCAGTGTTATGCATCATAGTTCTCAAGGTGCTGACCAATGCAGTCGGAGAAGAAAGGGATATCAAAGGTTCAGGGATTGGAAAAGAAGAAATCAAGCTCCCACTATTTGCTGAGCACATGATATTATACTGAGAGAACGGCAAAGACTCCACCACAAAGCCACTGGAAATAATAAATTCAGTAGAGTAACAGGATACAGGGATGAATATGGGATGATCTCACTCTCAGGCAGAAGCTGAGAAACAAAATCAGAAGAGAAAACACAAGTAGAACCTGAACTGGATTGGCGTATTGCACCAAAGTGAAAGACTCTGGGGTGCATGGGGAGGAGGGGGAGAATACAGGTCCCAGATGGATGACAGAGGACCTAGTGGGGGTTGTATTGTTATATGGAAAACTAAGAAATGTTATGCATATATAAACTATTGTATTTACTGTCAAATGTAAAACATTAATTCCCCAATATTTTTAAAAGATATATTTTTAAAAGGGAACGTATAGAATACGATAGGATAAAATAAAAATATAAAAGTCCCTAAGCTTCTTGATAGAAGTTCATAGATTATGCCACACAGCCGAGCAAAACGTGAAGTTTTTTGTAACACAAACAATGGAAGATGAAAAATTAAAAATAATGTAATATGTTTATATATGCCTAACAGTATCTAGGTAGAAAGTAAATAATTTCCCCATAATTCATACAGCATCAAAGTATTTAAAAAAATGTTTTTTTCATTTCTGTGAATCTTGAACCCAAGTCCTCCTTATGCATTGTAATGTGTGGCCTTAAAGGGGTGTGTTACTGCTCTCTGCTCTCCCCTTCCTTAGTTACAATTTTGCCTGAATTGATTACTGACTTCAAAAAAAGAGAAAGTGTTTAGAAACTCCTATGGATTGGGGTCAGGGCTTAGGGCAGTGGGTGAAAAGGACCAGGCTGGCAAGAAGCTCAAGGACCAGCTTAAGCATCCCAGTTGGAGACCCTGGCGCCACACCTGCATGCAGTCACTTCACAGGCAGTGAAGCAGGTCTGCAGGTGTCTAATCTTTCTCTCTCCCTCTCTGTCTTCCCCTCCGATCTCCATTTCTCTCTGTCCTATCCCACAATGATGATATCAGTAACAACAACAATAAAATAACAAGGGCAACCAAGTGGAAAATTATTACATAAATAAAAGAAACTCCTATGAATTAATATGTTGTAGGTGTAGTGAAGTTCAATATTTAAATATTCCTGTTTTTTACTTCATATAGTTAATTTTAGCAATTATCTACAATATGTAACTTTTCTCTTTTGAATTAAATTTACTAGTAATTAAAAAAAAGAAAGAGTTCACAGTTGTGGAAATTATCAGTTGTTTCAATGTTATCTCAGTCTCTGAGGTGAAGCACAGTCGTTGCTAACCCCTCTTATGTTCTTATATTCCCTGAAAGTTGTGGGAACCTGAGGACTTTTAAAGCTAAGCAGACTTTTTTTAGATTAATAATTCACTCATCACCAAGAGGTAAAACAAAAAGGGGTGAGATAGCACAGTGGTTATGCAAAGAAAGCTCCAGGCCCAGGGGCTTTAGCCCCAGGCCTAATTCTGCTGCTCTGCCAGCAGCCTGAAGGTAGCCAGCAGTAGTACTTGGCTCTGTGAGTTTCTGAACAAATCCTATTTGTACTTCATGGATTCTGAGGCTATTATTTATCTTGTCTCTTAATTCATCAGGAGAATAATGAGGAAAGGGTCTCACTATATATACAGCCCCACTCCAGACCACCAGGGTGTAGATCTTCTCCTGAGTTACCCATCAGTCTTCTGCCCCTGATGCTAGCACAAAGCCTCCCCATTGCTGCTCCAGCCACCAAGGGATGGTAGTGATGGAGACTCACAGTGGTAAATGGTGAGAATTACAGGGTCCTCTTCTCCCTTTATCAATTTTTTTCTTGATAAAACTCAGTCAGGAGATGGCACCTCAACAGGCAAACTGCTGGGCTGTTACCAGATGCTCCCAAGTAGGTACAGGCTTTTAGGCCAAGAAATCTCTTCTTAAGCTGATAACACACTGTTTGTGGTAGAATGACCATTATAGTAATTCTTATCCTCCCAATCCAGGAAGGAAGATTGTTCTTTCACTTTTGTGTGTCCTTTTCTAGTTGTTTTTCAAAATGTCTTGATGTTTCCATTGTAAAGGTCCTTTACTTCCTTTGTAAACATCACCCCAAGTGACTTCACCTTTAAAGTTCAATTGTAAACGGCATGGAGGGCTGCTCTTTTTTCCTCTCTGCCACCCTCTCCTAGCCATTTCCTTTTTCCCCCGACCTGCCACTTCCATCTCAGAAGATACAAAAGACAGTTTTTTCTGATCAATAAAAGAACTGCATTGTGTTCCCACTCCCCAAGTCCCAGATTCTCTCTCCAGCGAAGCTAGCCTGGCAAGAGTTCCTGATCCCACTCCTGCATTCCTGAGTAAGTAGCAGCCTAGGTTGGCTCTGGTCGAGTTCTCTCCAACCCAGAGAGCAAGTGCCCAGGAAGAAACACCCTCAGGCTAGCCCGGCAATTTATCTGGAACCAGAAAAGTCCTAGAATTGCCCAAACAATCTTGAGAAGAAAGAACAGAACTGGATCCAACTCTGTACTTGTTAACTCAGGTGATTTATAAAGGACTCTGGAAATTTGTTAACTTCAAATATATTTTTACAATTTTTATTTTTATTTTTTTGCATAGAGACAGAGAGAAATTGAGAGGAAAAGCGGTGGTGGAAGGAAAGACAGACACCTGCAGCACTGCTTCATCTCCAGAGAAGCTCCCCTGTTGGATAGTATGCAGCTCCCCCCGGCTTAAACACCAGTATGTCTGTATGAGATTAGTTTGCTCCCACTCAAAGCTGTGGTCTATTTACATAAATCACTTTTACATTGACATAAAGCACCACCTTCCCTCCAGGGCATTGGTGGTTCAGTGGTAGAATTCTGGCCTGCTCCGCCCCCTCTCCTTGTTACACCCTGATTTTCACCAGTCACTTTTCTCTCCACCCTCTCTATGTCACATCCTGTTCACACCCTACTTGGGAAGTATATATAAAGACAAAATTGTTCATTTTAGTTTAGTTTTAGTTTAGCTTAGCTTGGCTTAGATTGTGCTGTGTCCTGCATGAATAAAGAGATACTGCGTACAACCCAGCCATGAGTCCGCGGGTCTTCTGCCTCCTGTCAGTGAAGCTCAGCCCGACACTCCCCCCTGCAGGTGGGGACCAAGGGCTTGAGCCTGGATCCTTATGCTCTGAAATGTGTGTGCTCAGCCAGGTACTACACTGCCTGACAGCTTCATGCCCCACTCCCAGCCGACTAGGTTAACAGAAGTAGAGAGATTGCTTCTTCAGGTTGTCTGCTGCTGTCAACCAGTAAAGATGGAGACAGCCGGGAGGAGGGTGAACCCAGGAACAGCCTGCCAGGAGGTGGGTCAGAGAGGAAGCACTGAGCTGTCGAGCCTGAGATCCTGAGGTCAATCCCTGGGACATTATGTGCCAGACTGATGCTCAGTAAATGCACACGTCTGTTTAAAAAAAAGAACAAAGAAAAACAAAACAACTAACTAGGGTTCGGGTGGTGGTGCAAGTGGCTGAGTTCACCTATGAAAATACATAAGGACCTGGGTTCAGTCCCCTTGTACCACCGGCCTGGGGAAAGCTTTGATGTGGGTTTCTCTCTGTGTCTCTCCCTATTACCCTCATTTAAAGAATTACTGCTTCTGCAATATAAAACATTTTGAGATGCATTCCCAGTGAATTTTTTGGGAATAACCTTCCCTCTGGCTATCTGGCTCTCTCTATCCAATCAATAAATAAAAAACAGTAAAAAACGAACTCATTGAGTCAATCAATAAATAACTGTAATAAAAGGCGTAAGAAAACTAGAAAAATGGGGTTAATGTATAATATTAAATATGTAAATAAATAAATACATAAATAAACACCAGGCTTTCTGACTTTTTTACATCAAAGTCAATGTGAAGATTTTGACACCATCTAGTCAACTAAACACAGACACTGGGGAGTTTAGACAAAGAGATTAGGCAGGGTGGGGCACTAGCTCAGAGTACAATGTAACGGGCTCTATCTGATCACATCAGGAACTCATCTTTGCAGGGATTGGAGGGAGGTGGGATCTGATCAGGAGGAAGAGGGGACTGACACACCCTGTGGGCTATGAAGCCAGCAGTGGGACCCTCCAACAGACAGACACTGAGCAGATAACTCAGGCTGCTGTTTCTTCAGTTCAGGATCCAGGAGGCTCAGCTGCTCTGCAGAGAGAAGGAGCCCTTGGTCCTCAGCACAGAGCCCCAGCTGAGCAGAGCCTCTCAGAGGGGGAGTCCTGGGATACAGGTGGGTGAACACGGGGTGCAGCTGGGACCCCAGGGAGCCACTGGAGGTGGGAGGGGGCAATTGAGCTCTCAGTGATGTGTTGGTTCACAGGACTTCAAAGAGACAAGCATTTGCTCTAGAGCCTTTGTAAGAGATGTCCAGACCTGAACTGTTGGAGGGGTGGGTTCAGACAGGGCAATAGGCAGGAAGAGAGTGAGTCCCAGCATGGGGAGAGAGACTGCTGACTTGGTCCTCCTGAGGAGGTGCGGGCAACATCTCATTACAGGTGTGGAAACCAGAACTGAGGTTGGAGCCAGGTCCCAGCTCAGGACTGACCACATTCATTCTAATTTTACCAATGTTTAAACCACAACTCTGCTTTATGAGAGTGTTGGGGATTGAACCTTGACTTGGTGCTTTCTCACTTGTGCTCCCCACTGGAGACGTCTCCTCCCAGACTCAAAGTGACAACCTCAAAAGGTATTCCATACATAGGACTTATCTTGTAATAATAGGTAGAAGACACAGCAGAGGGTCTAACTAATTGCTAGCTAGTTTTTTTTTTTTTTTCTTAATGTTGTAATACTGACTTACACAGTTATCAGATGACAGGGGTAAACTTCCATGGTTTTCCTACCAAGAGTTCTCTGTGTCCAATCCTTTCATGAAAACTGCAATAATCTCCCAAGAACATAGATATGGCTTGACTTTTTAAAAAAACAATCTATCCTTTTGTATATTTGCCCATTTTGTTTAGAGCCTCTTGCATCTGTATTTTATTTTGCACTATTTTATTTACTTACATACTTAAATTATATTTACCAGATCATTGCTCAGCTCTGGCTTTTAGTGGTGCATGGGGGTCTTGGGAGGGGGGTGTTTGAACCTGGAGATTTGGAACCTCAGGCATGAAATCGTAATGAATTGCATAACCATTATACCATCTATCCACACCTGTTTATTCATTTATTAATGAAAGTACTGCTCAGTTTGTCTTATGGTGGTGCTTGGGATTGAGCAGAATCATTGAATCCTCAGGCATAAGAGTGTCTTTGCATAAACACTGTGCTACCTCCCCCACTCAGTTTGCCCATTTTTCTCTCTTCTCTTTCTAAGTTACACTTTCTTCTTCTGAGTGTACTTCCTCCCTTGTTGGTATGCATGAGACCCCTTCTGTTTCATTTGGTTTAAATCCCCCCTACTTAACACTATTCTATTTACATAACCACTTCATTCTATTTATATAACCGCTGTTAACAAGTACCTCCCTCCAGGGCATTGGTTCAATCCCCACTGTTTCATGATATGTTTTTGCTCCACCCCCCTCCTTGTCACACCCTGATCCCCTCTTTGTCACACTCTGATTTTCACCAGTCACTTTTCTCTCCACCCTCTCTATGTCACATCCTGTTTCCACCCTACTTGGGAAGTATATATAAAGACAGCATTGTGAGTTTTAGAGTACTGTACCTTGAGTTTAGCTTAGCTCGTCTTAGATTGTGCTGCGTCCTGCATGAATAAAGAGATACTGCGTACAGCTCAACTATGAGTCCCTGATCGTCTGTTACCTGCCCGTGAAGCCAGCCTGGCGAAAACAACATAACCTGTCGAAAACAACATAACCCATCGAAAACGACACTCCCTCATCCATGATTTATACATTTATTTATTTATTTATTTATCTTTCTCCTCCTCTCTCCTGGGTTTTGTTGAAGTGCAGTTAAGAGCACTCAGGTTATCATCCACTAATATTCACCACTCTGGGAGTACAGACCAAAATTCTCATGGGGAACAGAAGGTGGAGGTCTGGCTTCTGAATTTGCTTCTCCACTAGACATGGGTGTGGCAGGTCGATCCACACCCCCAGCCTGTGTTTGTCTTTTCTTAGTTAGGGAGGGCTCTGGAGAGGTGAATTTCCAGGACTCACCTGTGAGGGCATCTGCTCAAGGAGTCTACCATGATGTAGACAGTTGGATCCACCACTTGGTGATAAGTGCTAATTTCTTCATCTAGAGTCCAACCAGCCTGCTGACTTTACTGAACAAATACACAGATATTTGACGGTTGCTGCTGGTGATCCAGGGGGTGGTGCAGTGGGTGGACTGTTGGCCCCTAAAACCTGAGGTCCTGAGGTGGACCTGAAGCTGTGCAGGAGCCACAGTGAAGCTCTGGTGTCCTCTCATTCTTTACTGACGCCTGTGGTTCCCCTACAGGATAATTTACATGAACCATTTACATATTTTTTTTTGGTGGAAACAGACATCAAGTGGGCAGGGTTGTGGGGAAATTGGTTGAGTGCACAGTATGCAGTATGTAAGAATCCTGGTTCAAACCCTTGTTCCCCACTGGTAGTGAGGGAAATATGCTAGTGGAGAATCAGGACAGCAGGTCTCTCTTCCTGTCTCTCTCTGCCTTTTTCATCTCCCACTTCCCCTTCTCTCCAGATTTCTGGCTTCTCTATCCAATAAATAAATAGAAATAATAAATATTTTTAAAAATAAACTTCAAGGGAAACAGGAGAAAGAGAGAAAGATACAGAGTGTTACAGAGAGAAAGAGAGAGAAAGAGAGAGAGAGAGAGATGGAGAGAGAGAGAGGTCTACAGCACTGCTTCTCAGCCTAGGAAGTTTCAGTCCATGCAGGTGAGGATCTTAAATTGTGTCCCTGTTCATTGTAAGTTGTTGTCTCAACTGGGTGCCCCACTCTCAGCCTCAAAGTGAGAATTTTTTTAATGTGTATTTCCTTAGTGATGGAGGAGAGGAGGAGGCAACCCATCACTACTGGGGCAGATTGCTGAAGTTAAACTCAGGGCTTCATGTTTCCAGGTTCAACTTCTCTAGCCACTGTGCTCATCCTAGACACCCAAATGGACCGTCTTCATCCAAAGACCCAGGATCAGGGGGCGGGGAAGTGGCACACTCAGTAGAGAGAGCACATTGTACAGTGCACAAGGACCCAGGCTCAAGCTCTCAAACCCCACATGTAAGGAGAAGCTTCATAAGCAGTCAGGCAGTACAGGTGGTCTCTCTCTCTCTGTCTCTGTCCCTCTGTCTTTACTTTCTATTATCTTTAATTGTTTATTGCCTAGAGAGACCCAGAATTCAAAAGGGCAGGCAGGGATAGAGAGGGAGGGAGACAGTTACACCAGCAGCAACCAGGTTCCCCCACCACCAGACCCTGAGTCTCAGGTCTCTTTGTCTCTCTCTCTCTCTCCCTTTCTATCTCCTGCTCTGCTCTCAACTTCTCTCTGTCTCTATGCAAAATGAAGAAGGGTCTCTTCATGAGCAATGTCAGGTATGTAGCCATTACAGGAATCATCAGACACATCATCCGTATTGAACGAAGTCACTTTCTGTCAGGAAATGTTTGTGACATACTAAAAGAGCTGGTAAAAACATGCCAAGGAGATCTATGACATAAGCTTTTTCCTGCATCATTTTCTTCCAGGCAGAAGACCCAACAGAAGAAGGTTCCAGTTCCTGCTACTGACACACATTGGAGAGGAAGTCCTACCAGCAGAGGAGCAGCCCCTGACCCTGACCCCAGCAGCCCATCTGGGACTCCTCCCTCCCCTAGAAGCCCCCTGAGCTTCTCAGCTGCAGGGAGAATCTGAGAGAGTCCTGCTGCCTCCAGGGTCCAGGTCTGCTCCTGGGCAGCAGCCTTGCAGAGGGAGTGTCCTGGGACTGAGCGCCTGCTTCATGGCCCAGGAAGGCTTCCTGGAGGAGCTGCGTAAGCCAGAGCTGAGCAGTGCTCTGTGGTTTCTCTCTGTGTGTGTGGCTCTCTCTCTGCATCTCTCTCAAAAATAAAATTAATAAGAAAAAAAAATCTTTAAAAAAGTGTCTTTTTATTTTTTTATAATTTCTTTATTGGGGAATTAGTGTTTAACATTCAAGGTTCAATACAATAGTTTGTACATGCATAACGTTTCCCAGTTTTCCATATAACAATACAACCATCCCCCGCTAGGTCCTCTGTCATCCTTTTTGGGCCTGTACTCTCCCCCCACCCACGCACCCCAGAGTGTTTTACTTGAGTGCAATAGGCCAAGTCCAGTTCAGGTTCTTCTTGTGTTTTCTTTTCTAATCTTATTTATCAACTTCTGCCTGAGAGTATGACCATCCCATATTCATGCTTCACTTTCTGCCTTATTTGATTTAACATGATTTTTTCAAGGTCCATCCAAGATCAGCTGAAAATGGTGAATTACTATTTTTAATACTATTTTTAATAGTAATTTAATACTGATATTAATCAGTAATTCCTTTGTGTATATGTACCACAACTTGCTCAGCCACTCATCTGCTGTTGTTGGACACCTGGGTTGCTTCGAGGTTTTCTCTATTACAGATTGTGCTGCTAACAACAGATGTGCACATAGATGTTTTTGGAAGGGTATGTTGGGCTCTCAGAGGAGGAATTGCAGGATCATAGCTTAGGTCCATTTCTAGTTTTCTGAGAGTTCTGCAGAAGGTTCTCCACAGAGGTGGGATAAAGGTACATTCCCACCAGCAGCACAGGAGGAAAAAGTGTCTGTTTTAAGGTGTTTGGAATCACAGTGCTCTCTGCATTTTGGAACAGAGAAAAGCAACCCAGCTGTCCAACAACAGATGAGTGGCTGAGCAAGTTGTGGTCTATATACACAGTGGAATACTACTCCGCTATTATAAACGACAACTTTACTGTTTTCAGCCCATCATGGATAGAGCTAGAAATGATCATGTTAAATCAAATAAGTCAGAAACAGAAATACAAATATGAGATCTTCTCACTCTCAGGCAGAAGTTGTAAAACAAGATCAGAAGAGAAAACACAAGTAGAACCTGAACTGCACTTGGCGTATTGCACTCAACTAAAAGACTCTGGGGTCTGTGGGGGGAGAGTACAGGTCCAAAAAGGATGACAGAGGACCTAGTGGGGATTGTATTGTTATATGGAAAACTGGGAAATGTTATGGATGTATGACCTATTGTATTTCCTGTCGAAGGTAAAACATTAATTCCCCATAAAAAATTATTTAAAAAAATTAAAAAGACACTTTTTGATACCATTTGTCTTCATAGAGTTCAGTGAAGCAGGTCTACAGGTGTCTATCTTTCTCTCACCCTCTCTGTATTCCCCTCCTTGCTCCATTTATCTCTGTCCTATCCAACAACAACGACATCAGTGACAACAACAATAATAGCTCCAACAACCATGAAAAACAACAAGGGCAAGAAAAGGGTACATAAATAAATAAATTGAAAAAAATCTAAAAACATTTAGAAGCTGACTCCCAAAGTATATACAAATGGAATGGAAAGTTCAAAATAAATTTATAGTGTAGTCATCAGAGATTTAAAAAGAAACATTGGAGGCAGCAGTCAAACACTCAGAAGAAACCCTCTATCAACACTTTCGTTGGCACATTGACCCTGCTTTGCCTTGTGGTTCAAAACAATTCTGAATCAAAACAGATACAGAAAACTGTTGGTTATTATGCCAGGTCCCCAGCATTGCTGTGGTCTATTTACATAATCACCCTTTTGTCTGTGACCTGCCCTGCCTGCAGGGTATTGGTTTAACCCACTGGTTAGAACCTTCACAACAGCCGCTGTGGAAGCTTTCACACTCTTTTTTTTTTTTTTGCTCCACCCCCTTTCCTAGCCATTTCCTTTTCCCACTAGCCATTTCTACTTCAGAAGATATAAAAGGCATTTTTCTCTGATCAATAAAGGCATTGCATGGCATTCCTGCTCAGCCACTAGAGTTCCTGGTTCCTCTCGTGCATTGCTGAGTAAGCAGCAGCCTAGGTTGGCTCCTGTGGAGTTCTCTCCAACCCAGAGAGCACATACCTGGCAAGAAACACCCTCAGGCTAGCCCAGCAGAAAACTTAACTACTGATACAAAAAAACCAAACACTTAAGAACACAGGCACCAAGTTACTGCTCTCTGTGTGTGTACATAGAAAGAATGACAACATTTTAAGAACTGAAAGGAATCTATGAAAATGCAGAAGGATAATGTGGACCTGTGCACATCTGTATTCGTGTCATGTAAAATGAATTGCAGTGGGCTGAGGGGACAGCATACTGGTGAGACAAAAGACCTCCAGATCCCAGTATCAATCCCCAGTACCACCATGAACCAGAGCTGAGTAGTGCTCTGGTAATCAAACTTGTAAATCATAGCAGCCTATTAACTAAAATGCTACAGTTAATAATTTGCAGTAAAGAAGGCTTGGCAGTAGCACACTTGGTTATGCACATACAATACAGTGTTCAAGGACCCGGGTTGAAGCCCCTAGTCCCCATCTGCAGGGGGAGACATTCCAAAGTGGTGAAGTAGGGCTGCAGGTGTCTCTCTGTCTCATTCCCTATCTCCCCCTCCCTTCTCAATTTCTCTCAGTCTCTCTCCATAATAAATCAATAAATAAATCTTAAAAAATAATTTTTAATGGAGTCGGGCAGTAGTCCAGTGGGTTAAGCTCAGGTGGCGCAAGGCGTAAGGACCGGCCTAAGGATGCTGGTTCGAGGCCCCAGCTCCCCACCTGCAGGGGAATCGCTTCACAGGTGGTGAAACAGGTCTGCATTTATCTATCTTTCTCTCCCCCTCTCTGTCTTCCCCTCCTCTCTCCATTTCTCTCTGTCCTATCCCACAACAACAACATCAAGAACAATAATAACTACAACAATAAAACAACAAGAGGAACAAAAGGGAATAAATAAATAATAAAAAAAAATAAAATAATTTGTAACAGTGCAATTGTAGAGACACAGGAACAGTGGCCTTTGGATGTTGTGTTGTTTTGGTTAGCATGGCTTAGCCTAGCCTGGAAAAGTCAGTAAAATCAGTTTCCTTAATATATATATTGGACAAAGATCAGGAAGCCATGGGGGTAGAGAGCATAATGGTTCTTCTTCTTCAAGCGTTTGCCCTTCTTCCGTAGCCAGTCAACAGCATCAGGTTGAGCCTGATGTAAAGTTTCGAATCTGGAGATTCTCCTTTGAATCTGGAGAGGTGGCAGTCATTGACTATGTGGGTCATAGTCTGTCTGTAGCCGCAGGGGCAGTTCGGGTCGTCTCTGGCTCCCCAGCGATGGTTATGCAAAGAGACTCTCATGCCTATGGCTTCAAGGGCCCAAGTTCAATTCCCCCACAACACCATAAACTAGAGCTGAGCAGTAATTGCTGAAATAATAAATAAATAAATAAATAAATAAATAAATAAATAAATAAAAAGTAAGGGAGACTAGGACCCCTACCCTAAGGCAAAATGCAAGGAAAATTCCCAGGTAGACTGCAGGGCCCTCAGTGTGAGTCTGTACCAGTCTTTGGAAACCTCTCTTCAGCCCACAGAGAAAATGTCTTAAATTGTTCCTCAGGGATGTGCTTTGGCTGCTAAAAAAGATGAAAGTTCTGAAAGGTGTTCACTGAGGAGCCCGGCAAGGGAAAAGCAGCTTCTGGCACTGGGGCAAAGTCAGTCAGGCAGACAGGCAGACAGGCAGTCAGTCAGTCAGTCAGTCAGGCAGTCAGTCAGTCAGTCAGTCACAAAGTTGCTTCCTGAGCTCCAGACACAAACAGCAGATTCCAGAGGAGAAGGAACTCGGGCCTGCGACTGTGATGAGGAGAAACAGGAACGTGCTGAGATTAAACCTCACACCCGAGAGAGTAGCTTCTCTCGACAAAGCAGGAAAAGACAGGTGCTGGAGAGGTGGTTTGGAGAGTCCTTAAACAAAGAAAATAAAAATCAACCTGGCAGTAAAGTTATATTGTTAAAATTCATTGGATTATTTTTTATTTGTAATGACAGAAATTTGAGAGAGGAGAGAAAAAGAGAGAGATTGGGAGAGCACAGCACTGATACTTCCTTTAATGTGGTGATGGCCAGCTCCCTTTCCCTTAAAATGCACTAATCTTTATGAAAAATAAATAAGATAAATCTTTTAAAAAGCAAAGAGAAAGAAAGATCCTAGCAACACCAGCTTAAAGGAAAGGAGAGTATTTTACAAACCATATGAAAACAAGGTGTTTTGTTTTGTTTTTGGTTCTAAGTGTTGATTTGGGGTTTCTTGAGAGTGTTTCACTGCCCGACCAGCAGGGCGGTGAGCAGGGGCTAGGAACCCAAAAAGACCTGGAATGAAAGGGACACGAGACACGAAAGAACGACAGCAAGACAGGTTTCTGATCAAGCGGCAAAATTTTATTGTGTTCACAGGCATCATAAGGCTTTGGGGAAGGAGAGGGAATGCTGGAGGAAGGGGAGGGGGAGCAAACTTCAAAGCGGAATGTTCCTTGCAACAAATGGTGGAAACCAAACTGTGTGTTGACTCACTTGTGTTGACTCACTTAATTACTGATAAATGGTTTACCTGAGGGGAAATGGCCTGCCAAGGGGGGAATTAACACTTGTCTTGGGGGGTTCCATTGTCTCAAAGCTTATCATCTATCAAGCAGAGAAATGGCTCCTGGCATTTCACTACTGCCTACGATGTTTCCTTTTAAATTTCTGATGACACATCTATCACTTTATTTTGAAGTTTTTATACCTTTTTTACATATCTTGAGAGTAAGATCTTTAATATTTTTTAAAGATTTTATTTGTTTATTAATGATAAAGATAGGAGGAGAGAGAAAGAACCAGATATCACTCTGGTACATGTGCTGCCGGGGATTGAATTTGGGACCTCATGTTTGAGAGTCCAATGCTTTATCCACTGTGCCACCTCCTGGAACACCTTTAATATTTTTTATTGGATAAAAGCAGACAGAAAGCAATGGATATGGAAGGGGGAAGTAGGGAAAGAGACAGAGAGACACCTGCAGCACTGCTTCATTGCTCTTGAAGCTCCCCTCTGCAGATGGAGCCCAGGGTTGAACCAGGGTCCTAGTACATCATAACATGTGCACTTTACCAGGACTAACACCACCCTGCCTTCCAGTCTATACATTGTGGATAGTGATGTGTTTTATTGATCTATAGAATTAAAGCTGAAGGTTCTCACATAATATCACTGGTGTTCATTCCCCTCTTAAATACATGGTGTGTCTACTGAAATAATATAAAATTAAATCTAGATTATCATAGGACCAAGTTTGATCATAGTTATTTGCATTGAAAATGAAAATGTGAAAATGCAGGGCTGGGACGATGGCTTTAATGCAAAAAAAAAAAAAAAAAAGACTTTCCTGCCTGGGGCACCAAAGGTGAACCCAGTCACCACCACTATAAGCCAGAGCTGAGCGGTGCTCCGGGCTAAACAAATAAAACAACAGCAACAACAACAAAATAACATAAAATGAAATTTTAGCTGAGGGAATGCACTTCCTCAGTGAAAAACACAGCTAAAATATCAAACTACTTAAATATTAAGTAAGTGTGTGCACACATGCCATAGAACATGCTTTCTATGTGTAGGTGGGTCATAACATGTAAATTGCACAGGCATGCTACATACATACTTCATATCTCATCATTTCAATGAAAAGGCAGTGAAATAAAAAACACTATCTATACTTGCTGTAGATATCATTAATTTGGAAATTAGCTCAGTGTATAGGTAGAATCATTGGTTTCCTAAGAACTGTTCCTACTTTTAACTGTAATGGACATGTTTATTTAAAAGTATAGACAGGAAGTAACATTTTCAAAATTTCTCAGAAAAGCTGAAATGAATACATTTTTGATCATGCAGTTGAGACGGGAGATGTTGTGTTACTCGTGTGTCACAATAAAACTGACTTTTTAATTATAATTTTTTATTAGTGACTCAGTCACTAAGGAGACTGTAATAAAACAGGGGTACAGTTCCACACAGTTCCCATCACCAGAGTTCCATGTTGCTTCCCCTCCACTGGAAAGTTCCCTGCGCTTTCTGCCTCTGAGAGTATGGACCAAAGATGTTTCTGTGCAGAAGGTGGAAGGTCTGCTTCTGTAATTGCTTTTCTACGGGACACGGACATTGGCAGTTGGATACATACTCCCAGCCAGAATAAATCTGATTTTAGTGTAAATTTATGCCAAGATGCCCCACATGGTACCACTGATGCTCTATTAGTTCCTATCTTGTGGCGACAAGAAACCTGGGTGGCTGTGGGGGACAGGGTCGCTGATCGTGTTCTCATGTAGTTTCATGTTGATCCAGTGCACTCAGACGACTGTCATTTATCACATCTCTGTGCTTGTGACGTTCCCTGCTGAAGACATTTGCAAATGTCTTATTAAATACGTGCATTTTTGGGGGTCTGTATTCATGTTTCTTTCTTTCTTTCTCTTTCTTTTCATTTTTTTAAAGATTTTATTAATTTATGAGACAGATAGATGGAGAAAGAACCAGACATCACTCTGGCACACGTGCTGCCGGGGATAGAACTCCGGACCTCATGCTTGAGAGTCCAAAGCTTTGTCACTGCGACACCTTCCGGAACACACCTTTTTTTTTTGAATTGCCACCAGGGTTAACAAAGGGGCTTGGTATGAGCACTATGAATCCACTGCTTCCGGCAGCCATTTGTCTTCCTGTTTCCCTCCTTCCTTCCTTCTTTCCTGCCTGAGGCACTAAGGTTCAGTCCCCAGCACCACTCTAAACCAGAGCTGAGCTGTGCTCTGGGCTCAACAAACAAACAACAAGGAAGTAGGTGAGGAGCAGAAGCCGGGTCGCAGTCCCTGTGGATGGTTGCATGTGTGCTCAGCCAAATGTGCCTGCCCTCTGTATTCACTTCCAAGTGTTTCTATTTAGTGACTTTTATCTTGGACATTTGAAGCTGTCAATTTATATTTGCCATTATTAGAGACTGTAAGATTTAATGGCAATATCACAATAAGCCCAGTATGAGAAAAGCAGTCAATAGAGAAATGTAGACAGAAATGGGGCTTGGCAGACCTCGCTGTGTCTGGGCACTGGATGCAGAGAGCCTGAGTGCTCTAAAGTGCAGAGAATTCTGGTGCAGAGCCCCGAAGTCTCATCTCTTAGGAGGCCTCTTGGTCCCTTGTGGGGGAGCTCTGACTGCCTTGCAAAAACCACACCTCAAACCTACATGTCATTATGAAGGCAAGGCTCTGGAAAGTCACACACGCCTGTATTTTTAAACAGGAGTAATGCTCAGCTCTGGCTTCTCACAGTGTTGTGTGTGGGTGTTGGTGGTGATATGGGACAGAGGGTGTCATTTCCAACCAGGCTCTCCTCGAATAGTGGAGTTGCAAATTGTGATTGAAGTTTTTAAGAGATGCCATTTTCCCCTTAATTTGATATCTGACTCTGCTTATGTGATTAATGCAGTCAAGGTTCTAGAGGCCACTGGACCTATAAAAAGATCCAGCACGGTGTGTGCGCTGTTAAAAGAACTACAAGATCTGATTTGGCACCGCACACAGCGCTTTTATATTCAACACATTCGAGCACACACTGGATTGCCTGGCCCCCTGAGCGAGGGTAATAACATTGTAGATAAATTGGCAAGACAGGATGTCCTCTTGATGGCTCCAGCAATGGAACGGACCAGATGTTTTCATGAACTTTTTCATGTAAATGCTAAAACCCTACAGAAAAATTTAATTTGCCCCGTGCGGACGCTCGTCAGGTGGTTCTGGGTTGCCCTCAGTGTGTGACTTTCCAGCATCCACCAAGCGTTGGAATTAACCCTCGGGGCTTACGCCCTGGCGTCCTATGGCAAATAGATGTCACGCACTTTTCTGAATTTGGCACGCTTAAGTATCTACATGTCTCTGTAAACACCTGCTCTGGTGTTATCATGGCCACCCCGTTGAGTGGCGAAAAGGCTCGCAATGTGATCACCCATTGCCTAGAGGCATGGGCTGCATGGGGTATGCATCAAACTTTGAAAACAGACAATGGCCCTGCCTACACTGCTCGGTCTTTTGTCTCCTTCTGCCAGCAAATGGGAGTCCGCTTAACCCATGGCCTGCCCTATAATCCTCAGGGTCAAGGCATTGTGGAACGTGCTCATTGCACCCTCAAGGAATGTCTGTTAAAACAAAAAGGGGGAATAGGCCACGGCCGCATCCCTAAGGAAAGACTATCCCTAGCCTTATTTACACTTAATTTTTTAAATTTGGATATTAATGGCCACTCTGCGGCAGAAAGACATCATATGCCCCATGGCCCACAGAGAGGCATGGTAAAATGGAAGGACATATTAACAGGCACATGGCATGGGCCTGATCCCGTGCTGACATGGGCACGAGGCTCTGTTTGTGTTTTTCCACAGGACAAACCAGGTCCGGTGTGAGTACCTGAACAACTGGTGAGAAAGGTCCAAGATGCCCCACCACCAAAGAATACACCAGATGCTCCTGATGACTGCGGTGGTGATGCCAGTGATGACGGAGCCTCGCTGGGGAATCCTGTCCGTGTTTCCAAGGCTGATGCCGATATGGCATGATGCCGGGCTCTTAGGAAACTGGTCTGGGAGTTTCGATACCCTGATGCAACAACTGCGAAGCGCCATCGTGACAGTCAACTCAACACGGGTGGATGCTTCGATGGCGGCAGGGTTGACCTCCTGGATCAATCAAGCAATGGACAGTTTGAAAGAGTGGGCGGGCTTGGGATGCTTAACTGCGCTCTTGGTATTCATTTATCTTTCTTTCTTTCTTTCTCTTTCTTTTCATTTTTTAAAAGATTTTATTAATTTATGAGACAGATAGGTGGAGAAAGAACCAGACATCACTCTGGCACACGTGCTGCCGGGGATAGAACTCCGGACCTCATGCTTGCGAGTCCAAAGCTTTGTCACTTCGACACTTTCCGGAACACACCATTTTTTTTTTTAATTGCCACCAGGGTTAACAAAGGGGCTTGGTATGAACACTATGAATCCACTGCTTCCGGCAGCCATTTGTCTTCCTGTTTCCCTCCTTCCTTCCTTCTTTCCTGCCTGAGGCACTAAGGTTCAGTCCCCAGCACCACTCTAAACCAGAGCTGAGCTGTGCTCTGGGCTCAACAAACAAACAACAAGGAAATAGGTGAGGAGCAGAAGCCGGGTCGCAGTCCCTGTGGATGGTCGCATGTGTGCTCAGCCAAATGTGCCTGCCCTCTGTATTCACTTCCAAGTGTTTCTATTTAGTGACTTTTATCTTGGACATTTGAAGCTGTCAATTTATATTTGCCATTATTAGAGACTGTAAGATTTAATGGCAATATCACAATAAGCCCTGTATGAGAAAAGCAGTCAATAGAGAAATGTAGACAGAAATGGGGCTTGGCAGACCTCGCTGTGTCTGGGCACTGGATGCAGAGAGCCTGAGTGCTCTAAAGTGCAGAGAATTCTGGTGCAGAGCCCCGAAGTCTCATCTCTTAGGAGGCCTCTTGGTCCCTTGTGGGGGAGCTCTGACTGCCTTGCAAAAACCACACCTCAAACCTACATGTCATTATGAAGGCAAGGCTCTGGAAAGTCACACACGCCTGTATTTTTAAACAGGAGTAATGCTCAGCTCTGGCTTATCTCAGTGTTGTGTGTGGGTGTTGGTGGTGATATGGGACAGAGGGTGGAAGTAGGATGTTTATAGCCTCAGGCATTAAAGTTGTTTGCCTACCCATTAAGCTGTCTCCTCATGTCTGATAGGTTATTCTCAACGAATGAGCAACTAGAATGATTACGTGGGTGTGTGTTTGTAAAATTATTAAAAAGCTCTTAGATTTCTGAATTTCTTTTTTTTTAATTTTTAATATTTATTTATTTATTTATTTATTTATTTTCCCTTTATTTGCCCTGCCTGGTTGTTTTTTATTATTGTTGTAGTTATTGTTGTTGTCAATGATGTCATCATTGTTAGATAGCACAGAGAGAAATGGAGAGAGGAGGGGAAGACAGAAAGGGGGAGAGAAAGACAGAAATCTTCAGACTTGCTTCACACCCTGTGAAGTGACTCCCCTGCAGGTGGGGAGCCAGGGCTGAAAGGGATCATTACATGGTCCTTGAGCTTTGTGCCATGTGGCTTAACTCGCTGTGCTACTGCCAGACTCCTTGATTTCTGAATTTTCATTTTTCTCCTCTCCTCTCCTCTCTTCTCCACTCCTCTCCTCTCCTCTTCTCTCCTCTCCTCTTCTATCTTCCCTTCTCTTCTTTCATCTCCTCTCCTTTTCTTTCTTTCTTTCTTTCTTTCTTTCTCTTAGTCTATCTTTTTTTTTTTTTTTTTTACCTCCTGGGTTATCGCTTGGTTGAATGCCTGCACTATTAATCCACTGCACCTGGTGGCATTTTTTTTTTTTCATTATTAGCTGTTGTTGTTGTTATACAGGCCAGAGAGAAATCAAGAGAGGAGGGGGAAGACAGAGAGGAGGAGAGAAAGGTAAACATCTGCAGACTTGCTTCACTGCTTGTGCAGTGACTCCTGTGTGTCCTTACATAGGGCCAACACGCTCATGTGCATCCCTGCAAAGAGAGAGAAATGGATGTGGCCCTACACTAAAATCTTACCCTATTGCAAAGCACTGTTAAGGCAACAACAACAGAGATCTGCTGCCTGCCGTCCTAACATGCTTCAGGTGACCGTGTTTTTTGGAGGTGGAGGTGCGGAAGAGGGGCTGACAAAACAGCTCACAGGGCAGGTGTCTGCTTTCCATGTCGCATACGTGTACATAGACCTGAGTTTGCAGCTGGTTGTCAGCACACTGGAAGAAGCTTCAGTGCTGTGGCATCAATCCCTTTGACTGTCTGCCTCTGTCTCTGTCTCCCTTTGGCTCTGTTTCTGTCTCTCTCTCTGACTGTTTTTTTTTTTTTTTTACCTGAAAAAGAGCCTGAGTAGTGAAGTCCCCCCAGAAGTGCTAT
Source organism: Erinaceus europaeus (assembly GCF_950295315.1). Lineage (NCBI taxonomy): Eukaryota > Metazoa > Chordata > Mammalia > Eulipotyphla > Erinaceidae > Erinaceus > Erinaceus europaeus. Next base: position 175,726,411 of record NC_080164.1, read on the forward strand.
TGGATAAGCTGTTAGTTTCTTTTGAGTCCTGTAAGGCCTCATTGGACCAGTCACCACTGAGCTCTGCAGAGGGCAGAGGCGGGATGGACTGGGGAAGGAAGCAGCAAACACAGAAGTGAAAGTGAAAGACCCAGAGCCAGCTGAACACTCGTCTTCCCATGTCTGCTCACCTCGTCTACATCCAGATGACCCCTTCCCAAGAGGACCTCGGCCCTGACCCAGAATCTTTAGCAGACAATGACCCTGTGGACCAGGGTGGATGTTGCCCCCAGGCCACCACCTTGCTGGAAAGGAAGGAGTCTTCTCTTGGCAGTTTCTGGAAAGCACTCAGCTTTAGAGTGTGTTTCATACTGGTGGTGTTGGTGTTGGTGGTGGTTGGAGTCATTCTGTGGCTGTTTCTGTGGACCCCAAGTCAGGTCAGCCAAACACCACAAATCTGGAAGGGCAGCGGCACCACCAGCAATTTCTCCAACATTCTCCTGCAACGCTGCTTCTCCTATGTCCGCACACGGGGATCAGAGCTCAGGTGAGTAGTGTCTGAAGCTTTCCTCCCCAACCTATCTGGACCAGGCTGGGCTCTGCCAGGCCCCAGAGAAAGCAGCTTTTGTGCAGGTGGGCTGAGCGCCCTCTCCACCCCCCATCATGGTGTCCAGGACGGGTTCCCGGGCTGATGGTTCTCATTGTGAGAGTCACAAACACTCAGCATAGAGGCCAGCTCCAGGGCTGGAGACTCTGAACCTGGTTCAAATCCACACGTCAACGTTCCCCAACCCTGTGGGACAGGAAGTTAAGTGAGGGGCGCAGGGGAATGGATGGCGATTTCAGGCATTTTGTGGAGTATCCCCAATGACGCCTGTCCTCCCAAGTGCCTGTAGTGGTCACAGTTGGGTTGTGAAGCCTGACGGCAATGGGGCGGGGAGTTGGGAGTGAAGACATCAGAAGGGTCAGACCCCAATATAAGTTTGATTCTGTCATAGAAAGCATCACTACAAGAAAAAAAAGAAAGAAAAGACACCAGCATTTGTGGGGGGAGGGGGAGCATAGGAGGTTAAGTGCAGCTGGCGCAAAGCACAAGGACTGGCTTAAGGATCCTGGCTTGAGCCCCCGGCTCCCCACCTGTAGGGGCGTCTCTTCACATGCAGTGAAGCAGGTCTGCAGGTGTCTACCTTTCTGTCCCCTTCTCTGTATTCCCCTCCTCTCTCGATTTCTCTCTGTCCTATCCAAGAACAACAGCAATGACAGCAATAACAATAATAACAAGGGAAACAAAAATGAGAAAAAATTGGCCTTCAGGAGCAGTGGATTCATAGTGCAGTCTCTGAGTCCCAGTGAAAACCCTGGAGGCAAAAGAATAGAAAATGGCACCCCTGGGGCTGGGTGTCGGTGCACCTGGTACAGTGTGCAAGGATCCAGGTTCAAGCCCTAGTCCGTGATCGCATGAGGAAAGCTTTGTGAGTGGTGAAACAGTGCTGAAGATGTCTCTCTTCATCTCTCCCTCTCCATGTCTTCATACTCTCATGATTTCTGGATGTCTAGCCAATAAATAAAGATAATAAACAAAAGAAAAAGAGAGAAAAGAAAAACAGCACCCCTTCCCCTTCTTGCATACAGGAAATGGCTGTGAGCAGAGAACAGTGGAATCAAAGAGCAGGAAGAACTTTAACCACTGAGGTGGCTCCCAGGGTGAGACGCACCAGCTCTGTGAATTTCAACAGACCCCAGAAACACCACCTAGTCAGGCTCTGGAGACATTCCAGAAAGTTCTCCCCTTCAGCTAAATGACAAGCTGGTCTACTCACAGAGAAACCTGCTCTCTTAACTTCTGCCCCCAGTTTCTGGTGTCAGTGGATGGTGACATGTTGCAGATATTAAGGAGCCCACTGACCCCATCTGGGTCACACTGACAGCTAAGGGGGGAGAGAGAGTCACCTCAGCTCCAGAGTTTCCTCTGGATCCAGGTCCCATGTAGTGCCTGGGTTCCCTCTCTGGCTGTGGAGCCTGACAGAGCTGGCACCCTGCCTGGCCTTGGCATCTGTGAGGTTGGAGGGGTGCAGGGGACTCAAGGTCTGTCATTTCCAAACCATGTCTTCAGTAAAAGTTTTCTTTTTATTATTTTATTTTATTTGAGATAGAGAAGGACGGAGAAAGAAGGAAAGAAGGGAGAGAGGAAGGAAGAAAGGAAGGTGGAAGGAAGGTGGAAGGAAGGAAGGAAGGAAGGAAGGAAGGAAGGAAGGAAGGGAGGGAGAAGAATTGATCAGCTATGGCTCATGGTGGAGCTGGAGATGAACCTGGGACCACTTCTAACTGCTTTCATTTCTTTCCCTCTCTTTCTTTCTTCCTTACTGTCTTTCATTCATTCTTTCTTTCTCTGTCTTTCTTTTTTATTCTCCTCTTTGTTTTTATTTATTTTTTTGGTGTTTAGTAGTAGTTTACAAGATTCTGAAATTGTAGTGTTCCACACCACACCCGCCACCAAAGGTCTGTGTCCTCACCCTCCCACATCCCAAGGTCACCACTACAGTTCTCACAAGTCTTAGAAGCAGCTTGCTGGGAGGAGATAGGTCATTGTGCTTGCTCCCCCCACCCACAGCCCCCAATAACATGCAGTAGTACAGATAAGAATGTGTTAATCAAGTGAACAGTGAGATATGTAAAATAAGAAAGACTGTATCATTCACAGTATATAACTATGAAGTCTTGAAAATGAAGTGTATTTATATATCATTCTGATTTTTTTTATTTATTTTATTTTTATTTTTATTTTTTTTTAAGAAAGGATTAATTAACAAAACCATAGGGTAGGAGGGGTACAACTCCACACAATTCCCACCGCCCAATCTCCATATCCCACCCCCTCCCCCGATAGCTTTCCCATTCTCTATCCCTCTGGGAGCATGGACCCAGGGTCATTGAGGGTTGCAGAAGGTAGAAGGTCTGGCTTCTGTAATTGCTTCCCTGCTGAACATGGGCATTGACTGGTCGGTCCATACTCCCAGTCTGCCTCTCTCTTTCCCTAGTAGGGTGGGTCTCTGGGGAAGCTGAGCTCCAGATATATCATTCTTATTTTTAAAGTTGCCACAAAGGCAGAATTGGAAGCTTTATGTCTTAACGAAATTTCCTATATTTTAATATGTATGATAGACTGTTTATTAAAAAAATACTAATGTCTCCAATTGCAAAAAAAATAATAATAGAAACTGCTTGCTTCTGTGTTTTTATTCTTTCCAAGTTCATGTATATCAGAACTCTAGATTCCACACATGAGTGAAACATTCAGGCAGCTGTGTTTCATTTTTTTCCTTATTTTGTGACTCACCTCCAATTCCACCCAGTTTGTTCCAAAGGACAAAATATCATCTCCTTCTTTTTTCATGGATACAGAGAAATTCAGAGATAAGGGGAATAAGGAGAGAGGTAGACAGAAGGATAGGGGGAGAGACAGAGGGGAGGGAGAGGAAGAGAGAGAGAGAGAGAGAACCTGAAATTACAGGTGCGGACAGGGGCTTGAACCCAGGTCCTTGAACACTGTACTGTGTTGGCCAGTGCGCAGCCGGAGACTAACCCTCCTTATCTCTAGTCCATGGAGGAGGCAAGCCTTTAGTCCACATGGGATCTCAAGTCCATTTCCACTGTGCCTCCCTTTTGGCGATCTCTCAGCCCGACACCCAGCACCATGCCCACAGGCACCTGCACTGGGAAGCCACAGAAGGTTCCGTCTGGGGCCACACAGTGAGTCTCTTCTGTGTCAAGGTGGCGCACACATCTTTGCTGGTGCTCCTCTTTCTCTTCCAAACATGCTTGATGTTCTGTTAGATAAAAAGAAAGGGGGGCGGGTTTCAGGGCAGGGGGTGGTGCACCTGATTAACCGCATCTGTTACATCTGTTACCAGTTTCAGAGACCTGAGTCTGAGTCCTGCTCACCACCTGCAGAGAGGAACTTCATGAAGAGTGAAGCAATGTGTCTCTCTGCCACTTGCCCCTCCTTTCTCAAAAAGGCTCTATCTTATAAAATAAACAGAAAGAAAAAAAGGAGAGAAAGATAGAAAGGAAGGAAAGAAGGAAGGAAGGAAGGAAGGAAGGAAGGAAAGAAGAGAGAGAGAAGAAAAAAAAAGGTCACCAGGAACCTTGGGTTCCTTGTGGTGACACTAAGCCCAGCAATAACAATGGTAGAAAAGAAAAAGGAAAGAGGAGATATGACCACTGTGCCTTCTTTTTAAAATGTAATTGTACTTTTAAAATTTTATGTATTAGTTATTATTATTATTAGGTACATAGAGAAATTGACAGGCAGGGGGAGGTAGAGATGGAAAGACACAGATAAGCACCTGCAAGTCTGACTCACCACTCATGAAGCTTCCTCCCTGCAGGTGGGGACCAGGGGCTTGAACCCGGGTCCTTTTACACTTTAGTATGCACCACCGCCTGGCACCAACACTCTGCCTTCTTCATGCTGATCCTGGAAATATTAGCTGTGAGCCCTGCTCATCTGTCATTAGGAATAATGAAAAGACGTTGTGGGGATGCACCTGGAGAAACTAAAACAAAAAATATATATAAAGAAAATAAAAAGTCCACAGAAAAGAGTTTTCTAGGATTCTCTCCTTCCTCCTTCTTTAGGGGAAATAGCTGAAAACAGTTCCTCAAGAATTTGTGAAGGGAGAGGGGTCAGGGTTGTGGATAATGTTTACAATCTCTAGTGTGCTGGGAAATTTGCCTACCTGGTTTTTTAAAAAAATATTTTATTTCCACAAAGGAACAATAGAAACAGGCTGCTCTGGCAACAGGGATGTCAGTAACCAAACCCAGGGTGTCAGCTGTGTCAGTGTGATGCTTAGCCAGTTAAGCACCTTCACTGAGGGCTGACATAGGGTCTGAGTCAGTGCCAGACATGGCTGGCCACTGTTGCTGGGGGCTGGGGGCTGAGGACCCAGGAGAGAAAGGTTTAGTGTCTGTAATGACAGCACTCTCTGAAGGAGGCTGACATGTTCCCCAGCTTTCTGCCTTCCTTGCAAAATGTCCGTTCTACTTCATTCTTTAGAAGAATCCAATGTTCCTCTGACCTATGAGCCTAGAATCTTCTATTGGATCCTAGATTTTTTTCGCTAGTGATTTGTAGGATTATAAGATAATAGTATCGGTCCACACCACTCCCAACACCAAACTTCTGTGTCTCCAGCCCCCAGTGATAATCACCATAGTTCTCTCCAGGTCTTTGAGATGAGTTGGCTACTTGTTATCATTTTGCAATATCATCTGTTTCAATTCTCTATATTCCATGTATGTGTGACACCATCTGGTAGTTGCCTCTCCCTTCCTCCCTTCCTTCCTTCCATAAACATAATCACCTCCACCTCCACCCATTTTGTCCCAAAGGACACAGTATCATCTATTTATTTATTTGTTTGTTTGTTTATGTATTCTTTTATTTATTTAATGGAAATAAATGTCTCCACGAACAGTGAATTCTATTTATTTACTTATTTATTTATTTACTTATTCATGAGAAAGATAGGCAGAGAGAGAAAGAACCAGACATCACTCTGATACATGTGCTGCCAGGGGTTGAACTGGGGACCTCATGGTTGAGAATCCAATGCTTTACCCACTGCACCACAACCCAGACCACAGTATCATCTTTTTAAATAGCCAAGTAGTACCCCCTTGAGTCTATGTCCCATAACTTTCCTATCCAGTCATCTGTTGTTGGGCATTTAAATCTCTCCTATATTTTTATTATCATGCATAATAAACATGGGGGTGCAATATCCTTCTGAATTAGTGTTTCATGTCTTTTGGAGAAATGCCTACAAGTGGAATTACTGGGACATTTGTCTCTGTTTCAGGGTTCTCCAGACTGTTCTCCATAAAGGCTGCACTAGGTTGACACTCCCACCAGCAATGGAACAGAGTTCCTCTTTCTCCACATCCTCATCATTTCCTGTTTTGTCTTTCTAGTCTGTTCTCATTAGTGTGAGGTAGAGTCTCAATGTTGTTTTGCATTTTTCTCATGATGAGTGAAATGATGCACTTCCTCATTTTGATAGTAGATACCACATGGTTTCTCTTTTTAAAATTTTTTTTTACATTTTCTTTCTTTCTTTCTTTATTGTATAGAGACAGCCAGAAATCGAGATGAAATGGGTGATAGAAAGGGAGAGACAGAGAGACAACTGCATCTCTGCTTCACCACTCACAAAGTTGTCCCCCTGCAGGTGATGGTTAGGGGCTTGAACCTGGGTCCTTCTGCGCTATGACATGTGTACTCAAACAGCTGCACTGCCACCCTGCTCAACATATGATTTTTCTATATACTTGTGTATGACAGAAAGAGAAGAAATAATTATGGCTTCAAGATTTGTGGGCTGAGCTATGGGAAAAAAAATGAAGTGCCACTTGTCAAGGAGGGAAATACTGGAGTGAGTGAAGCATGTTGGGAAAGGAATCTACCATTTGCTTTATGCAGAGTTGAACATGTTTTCACAATTCTAACGTTAGTTTCAGAGTCAGTGAGATGTTGAATAGGAAATTAATTCATATGCACTTGGAACAGTAAATGGAATCTAGGTTGAAGATTAAGTAATAAAAGCAGTGAGTAAAAATGTAAGGAAAGATGTTGCAAAGAAGGAAGTGTAAAAAAAAAAAAAAACTTCAAATGAAGCCAACTCGTCAAGTAAGAGGAACTGAAGGTTGACTAGTGGTTTTGTGACTTTGACAGGATCACAGAAAACGCAGGAGAACGCTAAGTTCACTGACATAAGCCAGAGCAAAACAGAACACCAAAACATCAAAACCAGCAAGCCTCGACTTCTTTGAGGTATCTAAACATCAAAGTCATTGAGAGGAGAGTGGAAGGGCAGGTTGTTGGGTCCAGAAAGAGGTGTGTGAATGGGAGTCTTTTGGAGAAATCCCAGGCTCTGCTTTCTGTCTACTCTCCGGATCCTGAGTCTTGGCTCTGGAGTCAGGCCTTGTATCTCTTTGCAAAGCTCCTCAGGCAGTACTGCAGTGAGTTCAGAGCAGAGACCACAGAAACAATTGGTGTTCAGCATCTTTTCTGCATTAAATGACCCTGAAAAAAGTAAGTTTTTTTCCCAGAATGAGCTTCTGGGATGTTAGGATTCAACTCAGAGTTTTCCAGAATGTCCTCTCCACCAAACAAAAACAAAAACAAAGAAACAAAAAACCTGTGAGGTCTGAAGAATGACTGAACAAGGAAGGTGTTGTGCCCTGGCACCCAGGGAGCTCTACAGGAGGTGAATGGTGCTTTGCCGCCCCGCCCCTCCACACGTCTCTCTCAAAATATAAAATAGATATTGGGCTTGGAAGGTAGACCAGCAGGACTGTGCATGACACTCTAAGCTCATTTCCTGCCCTTCATTTCCTGTGCACTAAAAGCAAACAGACAAGAGCTCAGACAGCTCCACTCTCATTTCAGAATCACCCAGTGCTTTCCCAGTGGGTTCAGATCAATCCTGAGGTCGTTTCCTTGGTGCAAAAAGTCTAAGGGATCTGCGGGCTATTTCTGACTTGATTTCTCTGCCCTTCCCCCGCAGGGTTCCTTTACTATTGCTGGTGCAGTTGCTTTCTGTCTCTCAAGCAGTGGCAATTCTTGTCTGCCTCAGGACCTTCACACAGCAGCACCTGCTGTCTGGAAAGCACTCTTCATGCTTTAGGCGTCGTAATGTTTTACAGACACTTATGACTGGGAGATGAGAAATTGTACCCACGTGTTAACAACTGGACTGTAAACCAGTACCCCCCCCCCCACACACACACACATACGATAACAGGAGGAGGAGGAGGAGAATACCATCAGTGGTGAAATGGTGCCCTTGCCTCTTCCCTTATTCAAAAAGGAGAAGGCACAGACAAGGGGAGATGCTTCAGGTGAGGTGCTTCGAGCGCAGTGACTACTTCCTCTTGTGCCTCACGTGACTCTCTAGCTGGAATCGTTCCCTTCATTTTACTCTCTGTGTCTCCTCTCACAGGCATAAAGACTGCCACCAGATTTTGGAGGCGTTCCTGAGTGCGTTTCTCTCCAAGAACCCTTGTGAGGTTACTGAGCAAGACTATGCGCGACTGCTGCAGCTCACAGAGCAAAAGATCCCCTGTAACCAGGTACCTGGGTCCAGTGACACATTTGAAAACTGAGGCCCAAGGGCAGAGGACAGGGGTCATGGGACAAACTCTGGTCAGAAGGGGAGAGACCAACTCTGGAAGTTTGAATGTAGTCATGGTTGCCAAGGCTAAAATTTGTGGATGTGATGGGCACTGGGATGACATCAGGATTCAGGACACTGGGAAGGGGTGGAGAGAGAAGAGAGAGAGAGAGAGTCAGTGGGCCCAGGGAGAGAAAAAGAGGCAGGGCCTCAAAATCAGGCAAACCACTGAAAAGCTTGACCCATCCCAGGAAATACAGAGTGAGTGCCACAGGACACTGGTGACAACCAAGACACCACAGTCTGCTGGCACTAGACTCTTTGTTTCTGTTTGTTTCTTTCTTTTACCAAGCAATGCTCAGCTCTTCTTTATGTTGGTGAGGGACATTAAACCTGGCTCTCTGCAGCCTCAGGCATGAGAGTCTCTTTGCATAACCATTTTGCTCTCCCCTTGCTCCCAGCTCCTTTGCTGACAATGGGCTCTGCAGCCTTATCCTATTAGATGCTACAGCCACCTCATGGGAGGGGCCACCGGCCAGCCATCAGCACCTCCTTCTACCAGGGAGGTCAAGGCTAAGGTGTTTCTAGTGACCAGTGACAGCCCAGTTTGATGGCCTTGAAAGTGAGTGGTAGGGGGAGGCCATTGGTGGCACACCTAGTAGAGCACGCATATATTACCATGTGCTGGGACCTCGGTTCAAACCCCAGGTCCCTGCTAGAAAGAGGGAAAGCGTTATGAATGGGGAAGTCATGCTGCAGACATCTCTCTGTCTCTCCCTCATTCCATAAATGTTTTAAAATATTTTTATTTATTTCTTATTAGATAAAGACAGAAAGTGAGAGAGGAGGGGGAAATAGAGAGGGAGAGAGACAGAGAAACACCTCAGTCCTGCTTCACTCCTGAAATTTTCCTCCTGCAGGTGGGGACCAGGGATTTGAACCTGAGTCCTTGTGCACTGTAATGTGTGTGCTTAACTAGGTGTGCCAGCACCTGACCCTGTCTCTCTCCCTCTTTATCTTCCCCTTTCCTCTCAGTTTCTATCACTACTGCCCTCCCCAAAAAAAGAAAGAGAGAAAGAAAGAAAGAAAGAAAGAAAGAAAGAAAGAAAGAAAGAAAGAAAGGGGAAAATGTGGTAGAAATGTTAATGACACCAGAGCTGGAGTCAGACAGTCTGGGTTTTGACACATGGATCCTACAGGAAAAGTGTCAATGGGGCTTCTTCTCAAAGTCGTCATGGAGGGGAACAGTCGCTGTACCCCCATCTTCACTGAGAAGCCCTGAGCCTCTCTCCCATAGTCTGAGCTGGAGCTGGAGGGTCACCTCTGTTTGCTGCCCTACACAGCCACGCTGGCCACGCTGGTCACATTGTCACAGCAAGGCACCCACACTGTACCCTGTGGTCTCCTTAGTCGCCCAGAAGTGCCTACCATTAGGGGCTGTTAGCCTCTGCAGGTAGACAGGGAGGCTGAGAGGCCCAGGCTCAGACACTGGGAAGCAGCAGGACTGCAGGTCCTCAGGCAGGTGCCCCAGGACCCCCAAACACACCCTCCCCACCCAGCCTCCTCCAAGGCTTTCTTTACCAGTGCCTTTATTTACCAGGGAACCTGAAGAAAATACACTGTAATTTATTCTTTTCTTGATGTTTGCAGGGAAGGGTGGGGTAACTTGGGTTTAAAAATCAGAGTTGTGACTGAAAGGAGAGTTAACATACAAAGCCAAACAAATTGTTGAGCAATCATGGACCCAAAACTTGGAATAGTGGAGAGGAAGTGTTAGAGGGATACTCACTGCAAACTCTAGTGTACTTCTGCTTTCAGGTATATATTTTGCAGTAGTTTATGGATACGTGTGAACATATGCTCTCTCTCACAGAACCTGGTCTATATCTAGATTTGGGGACTTTGTTAGAAAGTGAACCACCTGGGATGGAATTAGAGTATACTATGAAAGGAAAGGTCTCACCCGAGTAATGAAGCTGAAGGGTTGTCATTCCACACGTGATGTCTCTGGACACAGTCTGAAGTGAAGCATGGTTGAGGTGGCAATCGTTGTGTTGATTAAGTTGTGATCGGCAGATGCAATATTATTTGATATGGATTGGGAAAGGCATACAGAAAAGTGGGCCCTATCTAAGGGTTCCAGGACTGGGGGAAGTAGAGGCTCTATAGTGGAGATGTGAGGTTCCAGATG